>NC_047664.1:69251216-69331031 GCF_011762505.2 Arvicanthis niloticus | reverse complement strand
GACCCTAACATCTATGTATTCTTTTTAGTTAAAGACTATACACTTTGTTTCTTGATCATTGATGGGGGGGGGGGGCGGGGGGCAGGGAATGCCTGTCCTTTTTGTATCTTTCTGTTGCTTACACTGTAATCCTATCACTGTCCTCTGCTCCCACAAGACCACAAGACTTAGAAAGCAATTTGGTCAACAGGTAATGTGACTGCCCTACTGCTGAAGGATGATTATAATTAAAGGTTGTCAGAACGGGTGTCAGCATCCCACCCGGCAGTGGGAACCCACAGTTCCCTCCGAGTTCCGAGCAGCAGCCAGTTGCTTCTCTGCTCCCTAAATCTTGATGGCTCCACAATCACAGCTCTGCTGACTCAATAAAAAGGGCGATGAATTCACCTTTTGCTGCTCTATAGCACACTTTAGAGAATTACTGTAGCCTCCTATGTTATAAGGGGACAGATTTCCAATATAGCAATGTCCAAAAATCACTTATAAGGCAATATAGTGGCTTAACAAATCTGATAACAGCATTCGGGTTGAAATGAAGTGAATGTTTCCTTGTAACCAGGAAAAAGGAAAAAAACAAAACACATGCACTGGTGGGCAACGTGATAAGAAAAGCAAACACTAGAAGATAATTAGGTAATGAACCCCCTAATGACTGTTATTCCCACACTTGCTTCTGTGTGCACTCACACTGAAGACAGTAAACAATAGTAAAAATAAAGCATTCTTTTCAGGCTGACAAGTCAGATGAGTCTAAGTCCTCTGACTGACTCTCCTGGTGTGGTCAGGGGAGCGGCGGGGCTGAGACAAGAGACCATGAAACAAGTACAACTGTGGTTTGTTGTTTTGTTTTGTTTTGTTTTGTTGAGGTGTTGTTGTTATTGTTGTTTGGAGGTTTTGTTTTGTTTTTTTCTGTCAGATTTTGTTTGCTATATGTGTTCATGGTGTAATTTTGCCTCAAAAAATAAACAATAGATCCCTTATCCTGAGACATTAAGTAAAAAGATAATTTAATCAAGGTAGATGGTTATCATTATCATAGATGCATGATGCACTCGTACATTCTTTATTTTACTATTTTTTACTATCTTCAGCATGAGGGCACACAAAGGCAGGTATGAGAAGAACTAACAGTCATTAGGGGTTTCATTAAGTAACTGTCTTCTAGACATAAAGACAACTTGTTTTTCTTATCACATATACATGCACACACACATTTGGGCAAAAACTAAAGAGAAAAGGAGGGAACTATCGGGATCTGTTTTAGTCAATGTTCTATTGCTGTGAAGAGACACCATGACTCTGGAAACTCTTAGAAAGGGAAACATCTCATTGAGGCTGGCTTACAGTTTCAGAGGTTTGGTCCATTATCATTATGGTTGGAATCAGGATGGCATGCCATCAGACATGGTGCTGGAGATGTAGCTGAGAGTTCTACATCTGAATCAGCAGACAGGAGAAAGACAGAATCGCCATACTGGGCTTCACTTGAGCATATGAGACCTCAAAGCTCACCTCCAGTGACACAGTTTCTCCCACAAAGCCACACCTACTTCAACAAGGCCACACCTCCTAAAAGTGCCACTTCTTATGGGCCAAGCACTCTTAACACATCGGTCTATGGGGGCCATTCTACTCAAACCACCACAGGGTCTTTGTTCACAAAATAATACTAATGAAAAAATATACAGTTGTATATACGCCACCAACCCGACTCTGGCCAAGATGGCGCAGGCCTAGGCCTCTGGCATCAGCTACCAGTGCATTGCGCATGCGCGACTCAGTTTGATGGCAGCCCCTCCAGAACGGGGTATGCTAATGAGGTACCAATAGGGTACCAGGATCCTGACCAATCACCCCCTCCCGGGCGGGGTACGCAAATATGGTATGCTATGAGGCACTGCAATCTGACCAATCGCACACCTCCACACGCTTCCCCTCCCACCCCCCCCTACCCCCGCCCAGGGCTGAAGGTATATAAGCAGCTCGCCCTGGGCATTCGAGGTCTCTCCCTGAAAACTAAAAGAGAGCTTCTACAATAAAAGCTGTTGAAAAGGATCCAGTTGTTCACGTCTTCCTTGCTGGACGAGTGGGCGAGACAGTTGTAATTGAGCCAGAAAAATCATTTTGAAGCTCCTTAAGTTATAATTAGTATTGATAAGATATCGATGCTGGGACCATGTAATGAAGAGCTGTTAAGGAGCAGGCTAATTCTATCCCAGTAGCATCTCTTTTTTCGAGAGGAAGGGCTTCTTCCTTTTCCACAGGAATCTGGGAGACACTTCTCTTGGTCACAAAGTTGTTTACTACAGATGACATGGACGGATGAGTGGTTCACATCACGATGCAGCAGGGAGCACACAACTGAGCAATGGGTTGCTTGGTAAGACAGCTTACAATCCTCAAGTGTCAAGGGCAAGAAAGCCAAGTTCTGTTACATAGAAGGGAGATTTAAAAGATTTAAAAGGAGTTTAAAAAGTTTTGAATTACTTCGGTTGATCGTGACTTTCTTAAATAGTTGTGATTTTTTTATGGGATAGTATGAGAAATTTCAATATAGATTATGTGCTTATGTTATGAACCAATGGTAAGGGTGTTGAGCACACTAATGCAATTTGGATATGAAAGATAAAAGTCTCAATTTATAGATGCATGCTGATCTGCTTAGAGGTGAGTGGCTACAATCCCAGCTACCTTAGTGGCTTAATAGTTTAAGAAATGTATCTGATACACAAATAAATGCACACAGAAACCGAGAACAATAATGAGACACGACAAAATATTAACAAGCCTTTCAGGAAAAGAATGTGTACTGGCTGTCGGCTTTTGCAACTTTTTACAATAAGCTGAGGAAAACAGTTAAAAAGAAAAGGGAAAGGCTCTCCCTCCGTCAGTCAGTGTGAGCAGGCAGGTAGGTGGGCAGAAGACACTACAATGTATGTGGTGGAAAGATGGAAGAGAAAGAGCTACGGGAGAGCCTGAGCATTGTGAAGAGAGGTGAATCTGGAGATGTGAGGATGGAGAAGAATAGCTCAGTGAGTAGCCTGCCCTGCCACTTGAGGCCATGGTGACGTCTCTGCCCATGCTGTTGCTGAACCCCATGTCTGGGTCCATGGTCATTCAGCAGCGGCCTATGTCTTTGTGTGTGCCTCATATTACCACCAAAGGCCATGTGGATGTCCCTGGTCTGAGCTGCTGCCTGGGACTATGTTGATGTCCAAGGGCTGTGAAGAGCTGGCCCTGTCCCCCACCGCTGCCCCCACCCCCACTCCCTACTGGCTGCAGCACTGAGGATAGCTGGCCCCACCCCTCATCTGCCTTGTGGTGGGATGGATGAGGGAGAGATAGCCTTTCCCTTCCTCACCCTTTGTCATCTGTGGCAGGCCAGAGAGCTGGCCCTAGCTAGGGTAATGAGAGCTGGAGAGCTGGCCCGCCCCTTGCCATCTGGGGCATTAAGTGAACAGTTAGGGGCAGTGCCAAAGAGCTCACCCTGGTGGTATGGGAGTTGGAGAGCTGGTGGGATGACCAATTCAGCTACCACCCAGGCTCAGATCCAGAGCTTCAAGTTGGCCCACCCCAACATATATCCCATCTGTGATCTGCTGGGCAAGTCCTGCGGATACAAAGTTGCAGGATCTCCATGACACAGGGTAATAGCAAGATATCTGAGATGAGTCCCACCCAGTGAAGATCCAGTATTGATAGTGTAGCAGAAACCAGGGGCCTTAAGCCAGAACAACAAGTCAGAGGAATGAACCGTGGCAAGTAAAAATGTGTGGACAAAAGGGTATGCTGTGTGACACACTACAGCTTCCACAGTGAGATTCTTTTGTTTGTTTTCTGTTTGTTTTGACAGGCGGTAGGACGTCGTAAGAGTGAAGGGAAGATACAAAGGGATGGGGAGATGAGTAGTACTGAGGTGCGTGGTGTGAAACTCACAAAATATCAATAAGAGAAAAAAAGCAAGAGAGGGAGAGATTGAGGTGGGTGGGGAGAGAAGAGAAGTTTGGGGAATGGGAGTATAAGCAGTATGGCCTGGAAGCTGGCACAGGTGACCCCATGCAGAAGGTGCCTCTTGAAGAAGTGACGCCCTGCTGTGTGAGCTGATGACTTTGAATTGAGCGTTTTGGATGAGCAGAAGGTGCAAAAAGATCACCCTGCCAATTTCATGTGATAACCATAGAAATGAAAATCCCTTTAAAACTGGTTCTCCCTGTATCACAAAGAAGAAGGTATGAGGGAAAGCAAACTAAAGCTAAGGGGACCCTCTACAATGCTTCTAAACGAGCCTCTGTCTGCACTATGCCATAACTAACCTGCCCAAACACTTTGCTTTATCTTCCTTCCCAACCTCCTTCTTCTTTACACCTATGATTGCCTTACTATTTTCTTATTCACTATTATTTAGGGCATAAAACTATTCAAAAGCCTTTTAAACCATGGAGTGCTCAGGTTTTCATGTAACCTGAACCCGTCTTCCCTCTGCAGAGTTAACCACTCTCCTAAAACTCCTAAAACTGCTTTGTTCTTTCCACAAATGTTGTGATGCCTTTGCCACATATATAAAATCTTTTAAAACTCAGCATTATGTATACTAAAAACAATGTTTAGTCATATATAAAAGAACATAGTAATCTTTTCATAGTAACGGGATAAACCATGGCTTGTGGCTATTGACTAGGAGGTATATTATTTCCCTTAAATTTTTTGTATGCAAATATGATGACTTTCCTAGGAATGAGGAAGGCAAATGTGGCATGAGATTGAACGTCTTCAGGTTCACAGGGTATTCTCTTACTGTCCAAATTATTCAAACCAATGTACACTTTGGTTAATATGTATGTGTAGTATTCTATATTCTACATCTCTTCACTAATACTGGATAGCATCAAAGACTTAGAATTTCTCCAGTTTGTTCCTGTTACATTTTTTCTCATTTGCCTGAATTCTTTGTCAATTTGATCACCTTACAGAATTCTGATAATATCATTTTATATAAAATCATTCTGAATATCAGAATAACAGATGTGCACATGAGTATAATAATTCGGTGATACATGAAAACTACTTATTTTCATACCCAGCAACATAATACCCAGGAATGAATAGAGCTGGATCTGAAAGCATAAATAAATATGAATCAAAAATTATGGTCTGAGACAAACAATATGTTCCAAAGGGTAAAGATGCTGACTGCAAAGCCTGATGACCTGAATTCAATCCCAAAGACACAGACAGTGAGACAGAAGAACAGAATAACTCAAGTTATTCTCCAATCTCTACACATTCACCATGGCACACTTGTGCTTATGCAATACACATTTGCACGAATACTATCATGCCAAAAATGAATACAATGAAGAAATGTTAAATCAACCATGTCCACTGTGCTCTATTTTCCAGCCCACAACTCTGCCTAATTTCTTGGTGGCCTGTCAGCACCAGGGACAGGCAGGTAAAACCCCACCCCAAGCCCTTGCCTTTCAAATCTTCTTAAAGCACACTCAATAGTGTTAAGCTGTACTGTACCCCCTAGACTCCATTTTCCAGTGACAAATCTGCCTCGAATTTTTCCACAAAATGGAAACAGAAGAAACACTACCAAATTTCTTTTATGAGGCCACAGTCAACCTGATACCTAAACTACACAGACTCAAGAGAGAAAGAGAATTCCAATCTCTATTATGAACACCGACGCAAAAATACTCCATAAAATAGTCCCAAACTGAATCCAAGAACACATCAAAAACATCATCCACTGTGATCAAGTGTGCTTCATCCCAGGTATGCAGTGATGATTCAACATACAAAACCCCATCAACTGTTCAGGCACTAAGATCAACAATAAAATGGGACCTCATGAAACTGAAAAGCTTCTGTAAGGCAAAGGACACAGTCAAAAGGAAAAATGGCAACCCACAGAATAAAAAAAGAATTTCACCAACTCCACATCTAACAGAAGGCTAATATCCAAAATATATAAAGAACTCAAGAAGCTAGACACTATCAAACCAAATAACTCAATTTAAAAATGGAGTACAGATCTAAACAGAGAATTCCCAACAGAGGATTCTCTAATAGTGAAGAAGTACTTAAAGAAATGTTCAACATCCTTAGTCATCAGGGAAATGCAAATCAAAACAACTCTGAGATTCCATCTTACATCAGTCAGAAAGGCTAAGATCAAAAACTCTAGCAATAGCTCATGTTGACAACAATGTGGAACAAGGGAGAAATTTTCTCCATTGCTGGTGGGAGTGCAAACTTGTACAACTAATCAATCAATTTGAAATCAATTTGGTGGCTTCTCAGAAAACTGGGAATAGATATATCTCAAAACTCAGGTATACCACTTCCAAGCATATACCCAAAAGAAGCTCTATCATCCCACAAGGACACTTGCTCAACTATGTTCATAACAGCTTTATTTGTAATAGCCAGAAACTGGAAACAACCTAGATGTACAACTGAAGAATGGATACAGAAAGTGTGATACATTTATGCAACGGAATACTACTCAGTCATTAGAGACAACGACATCATAAAATTTGCAGGCAAATGAATGGAACTAGAAAATATCCTGAATGAGTTAACCCAGATGCAGAAACACGCATAATATGGTCTCACTTATAAGAGGATATTAGTCATAAAGTTTCAGGATAACCATACTATAAACCACAGACACAAAGAAGCTAAATGACAAGAAGGGCCAAAGAGGGAACTCGTGAATCTCAGTGAGAGTGAGATAGATTAGACATTAGACTTTTGATAGAGGAAGAAAACTTAGGTTTGGATGGGAACAGGAAGAATGAGGTGGGAGGAGAACATAGGGAGAGAGTACTGGAAGGGACAACTGGATTGGGAACGACATCTGTGGGACAATCTTAGGAAAATGAAAACAGACCAAAATCTATGTGGTTGACCTTAGCTAAGATTCTTAGCAATGGGAGATATGGAGCCTGAACAGGCCATCTCCTGTAACCAGGCAAGACATCCAATGGAGAGTTTGGGATACCAAACCAGACACAAAACCTCAGACCTACAGATTATCCCACCTACAAGATTCACGGAGGTAAAAGATGGAGCAAAAATCTTGAGGGAAGGGCAAACCAATGACTGGCCCAGCTTGGGACCCATGCCATAAAAGGGAGCCCACCCCTGACACTATTCATGATATTCTGATAAACCTGCAGACAGAAACCTACATAGCTGTCATCAGAGGCGCTTAACCCAGCAACTGATGGAAACAGATGCGGAGACCCACAGTCAAACATCAGCGGAGTGTGGGGAATCCCGTGGAAGAGGGAGGGGAAGGATTGCAGGAGCCAAAGGGGTCAAGTACACCACAAGAAAAATCTACAAAATCAACTAACATGAGCCCATCAGGGTTGGTAGAGACTGAACTGCCAACCAGAGAGTGTACATGGGATGTTCCCAGGCCCTCTGAGCACATCTAACAGCTGTGCAGCTGGGTCTTCATGTGAGGTTCATAAAGCAGGCGCACAGGCTGTCTCTGACTACATTGCCTGCCTTTGGATCCTTTCCCCTAACTGGGTTGCCTTGTCTAACTAGCATCAGTAGAAGATGCACCTAGTCCTACTGCAACACGATATGCCAAGGCTGGTTGATAAGCATGGGAGGCCTCCTCTTTTCTGAGAACAGGAGGAGAAGGGGCAAATAGGGGAGGGGAGGGGAGTGAAAGAGACTGGGAGGAAAGGAAAGAAAGGAGGGAAAGCTGAGATCCGTTGGAATGTTAAGTAAATAAATACTAAAAAATTCAAAGAAAGATTGTTAAATTATTATTTCATATGCAAATCATCACTAAAGTATTTAAAATTCAAATGTTGGTCTAAAGTTTAGGGTGAATTGGATTCAATTTGTCCCCTGATCAGAAATAATTTATCTATTTACCTTTCTCCAAGACAGCAAAAAATAACAAAAAAAAAAAAACAAAACAAAAAAAAACAAACCATATAAAGACTTCTCATTAGTCAACAAATATTGGCTACTTAGATATTTCACATTCTCATTTCAAATAAGATTAGCTTAATAATTTACAATTGGCCGAGGGCAAACTAATGAGCTTTACCTAAGCAGATGTTTTCATGTAAAGGGGAATCAATTCATGTCTCATGTTACACATGAGCCCACCACTAAAATGCCATAAAAATAAAAATCCTTGTGGGCTTAAGAATGTGACTACCAATATTTCATAGAGAGAAAGACATTCTGAACACAGTGATAAATTATTGCAGTCTTATGAACAGAACTGTGCCAATTTCTAATCAATTATTTTTCATCAACTAAATGTAACTTTAGAAGTTTAAGTTTTTATTGTTTCACTGTTGAGATTCATTCTTGGTTGTACTTCCTGCCACTGAGAGTTGGTAATAGAAAATTGTATATTATATATTTTTATCTGTTCTAAATCATTGACTTAGTCTACATAGCTCTGCTCTAAAGTATGTGAAAACTTCTAGAATTCTGACTATATTTTAAAAAATAAAATAAAATTGCCTGTTTAATCACTTGAAAGAGGTAGAGGAAGAAGGGCCACTATAAACTCAAAGCCAGCCTGATCTTCATAAAAAGTTCTAGGCCAGACATGGCTACATTGTAAGACTCTCAAAACAAACAAACAAACAAACAAACAGAATTAAATGTATCTGATACTTGTTCTAAGGCAGCCATGATGCTATTTTTGATCTCAATAAGGCTCTGTAAGATAGCAAAATAATTTCCTAGAGACCTATTAATTTCACATTGGATAAAGTATACTTAATATACTTTCATTTTCATCTTTCAAAGGAAGAGTCAAAGATGATTAAAGTGCTCTTTGGAATTGTCAGTGTTTGATCACCCCACGTTCTGTAGTCAGGGACTGAATCATAGTTATTTTTGTAAATGTATTAAGATATGAAGAACTGACTGTTGAATCTAAAGTAGCTGTATTATAAATAAAGCAATACACTGAGCTGGAGTATTGTTTTCAAAATATGTAATTATATTTTTTCATGAAAAACAATACACAAAATTGTTACAAGTTAACAAAAATAAAATTATACAGCCAATAAGTGGAGAATCAACACTGTAGATTATTCTTCTGAGGGCATGGAGAAGTCTGTACATAATTGAACATTTTCCATGTTTAAAGGAAGAAAGTAGATAAATGCAAACAACTCAATAGCTGTATGTTTTACTTTGGAATTATTTTTTGCAAAAATCTTTACATACACACACACACCATCATCATCAATGGGCTTCTAATTACTATAGCACATTGAAATAAACCCTACTTGGTTGTAGAATGCAATTCATATGTTTAGAAATTCTACTTACTATGTTTACTTATTTTGTTTAAGGATTTCTTTACATTTGTATCAATGGTGAATACAGGTCCATAGTTTAATTTTTCTCTGCTTTCTTTGTCTTCTTTTGTATCAGAATAGCCATGCCTCCATAGAATGAATGGAAAATGTCCCCTTGTCCTTCTATTGTAGATGTATTATTATGAAAAGCTAGGAGAATTCTTTAACGAAACTCTTTGAGTCTGGAGAATTCTTCTTTAGAAGTATTAAAGCTATAAATTTTGATTTATTTACTAGCCATGGGGATTTGAAGTTATTTATTTCCTACAGAGTGAGCTGTGGTTAGTTTGTGGATTTAGAGGAATTAATGCATTTGATCTGAGCAATCAGATGTATGTGTATAAAATCCTTTGAAATGGTCTCCAGTGGCACCTTCAGTTTCAGCCCTGCTGGGGAACTTGGGCATCTCCGATGGCTTTCCAAGAGGGTTGTGGCTCTTATTGATCATCTCAAAGACACAGCTTTTTGTTTCATTGATTTGCTTCATTGCATTTCCATTTCTGGTTTACAAATCTCTTTATTTATCATCATTATTTTTATTCTCTTTACATTTTTTCTAGGCTTTTAAACTGGGAATAATTTGGATTATTAGTTTGAGACTTTTCCGTCTCTCTGGTGATATAAGTTTGTTCAATCGTGTGCTAGCTTCATGTCACAAATCTTGATACATGTTGTTTTTTCTCTCTTTTAGTGTGATGCATTTCTCAACCATCCTTAAGACACACACCCAGATGTTTCCAACTGTGTTGTTTGTAGTGTGATGTTTAGGTTCCACATATTTGGATGTTTTCTAACCAAATTTCTGTCTTCTTAAATGAACATGAGTTACTCGGCATTCATATCACATTTAGGGGTCGCGTCAATCTAGTATATAATCTTGGTGTTGCCTGATTATATCTGTAAGGACTGAATTTGCAAGTGAAATCCCATTTACAAATTTCAAGGATTAAGAGTGGGATGCTTAGGGGGCTATTGCTCAGCCTACTTCAGGGACTTCATTGTACCAGACAAACTATAAAATCCTAAGCCAGAAGTGACTTCTGCAAGGCTTCCATCTTGGCTCCTATCCAAATCCCCTGCTCTGATTATCTCATTGTCTAAGTCTGGATCTAACTCAGACTCAGCATGCTCCAGCTGTTTGTGATAGGCTATGAGCGTGGTACTTTAGATATTTTTGTGTAAAAGACCACAGAACTTTAGTCCTACAAATGAGGAAAAAAATGTTTGTAATGATGAAGTCATTATTTTATTTTTTAACTATCTATACATGTCATTTTCATGAGTATTTTTGAAACAGAGTCTCAGTATTTAGCCTGCCTGCCCTAGAATGTGCTATGTAGACCAGTCTAATTTCTAGTTCATAGAGAGTTCTGTGAGTTCTCCCTCTGCCTCCCAAATGCTGGGATTAAAAGCACATGCTAATCCTACTTTCAAGAATTTTTTTTAAACAAAACAAAAAACCCATAATAGCTGTGGGCCAGTGACATAGGTCCGTTGGTAAGGACACTTGCAAGCCTGATGATTTGAGTTCAATTCCCAGAGCTCATGTGTTGGAGTGAAAGAATGAGAGTCTCATGTTGTCTTCTGACCTCCAGATGGAAGATGGACACAGTACAGCAGCAAGTGTGCTTGTGATTGCACCTGCATACACTAGATAATACCTGTAAATAATACATGTGTGTGGAGCTTGGAAGGTGGCACTTCTTCCTCCACTATTCACAATTGTTTCAGGATTGAAAAAAATTAACTTTATGAGTCCAGCAGCAACCACAGTCTACAGACTCCATCTTGCTCTTCTTTCTCCAGACCTTTCCCCGACTATTCAAACTTTGAGCTGAGTGCTTTCAGTACTTCTTAAAGACACATTGATGTCTAGCTCTTCTGCTCACTTTTATTTTGAGTAGAATTTCTCTTTTAAAGTGTAGACAGCCAGATGTGCCCAGTGGTTGGTACCACTTATCTGTTGGTTTATAATGTCACATAATAAAAGTTTCTGCTTTTGTTGTAATTTCTTCTCAAGCTCTCTTTTCTGCTTCATTAACCTTTCATTTTGTCTCTGGACAATACCACACTGAGTAAATTAGTGTAGCTTAAAATGACTACTGTTGCCTAGACAATTATGCAAGACTTGTTATTTGACTTAATTACTCTGGGATCCTTAGTCTTCCATATCAGATCTTGGATGGCTGGACAAATGCAACAGGTTTTGCTTTGAACTGAATTCATTTATAATTTAAGGGATTTATATATCTCTATGATACGGGATTTAACATATGAAGTGGGAATTTCTGGTTTTGTTAGAGACTCAATTGTGTCATGTCATATTTTTCTGGAAGCTGTCTTAGGAGGGAATTTTGCTGAAGCAATTGCATGAGAGGACATTTTTCTGGAAGCTGTGTGGCAAAAGTACATGTGCTGTTTTGCTAGAGTGGACCCTCGAGAAGACTCCTGATCTTTGGAAAGAGTATAAGCATAACCCAACAGACAGTGAATGACACTCTGTCTGAAGCATTGGTTCACCTTTCTCGTCTTTGTTGGGCTTCGCTGATGTTGGTCTTTGCTGACAACGCTGTTGCATTGGTTCACCTTGCTTTCTTTGCTTATTTTCCCTTTCGACTCTGTAGACAGAAGCACACCAAAAAACTTCTAATGGTGTTCCGGCTGCTTCTTGTCACTTCAGCAGGCTCCTGCTGATCAGCAGAGCCTTGCAATTTCTTCTTGATTGAGCTGCTGCTGCTGATTTGTGTTTGGTATTTTGCAAAATGGACTGGACTGAAGACAATGAAGATTGGAATCACTCCAAAGATCTACTTCTAAACAGGCCCACACCCCTTGTCCTATTAACCATTTTCCGCCCTTACCTTTAATCAATGGTCCATAAAGGATGTTGAAATATTTAAAAGTCCTTATTAAAGTAGGTTTTGAAAAATATAAACCTATAAACATGGAATTAAAAATACTTTATAGCTTTCTCCATCAAGACTTTTAACAGACACTAACTATCTTAGTCAGGGTTTGTATTCCTGCACAAAACATCATGACCAAGAAGCAAGTTGGGGAGGAAAGGGTTTATTCAGTTTATACTTCCACATTGCTGTTCATCACCAAAGGAAGTCAGGACAGAAACTCACACAGCACAGGAACCTGGAGCAGGAGCTGATGCAGAGGCGATGGAAAGGTGCTGCTCACTGGGTTGCTTCCCCTGTTTTGCTCAGCTCACTTTCTTATAGAACCCAGGACTACCACCATCACAGGGATGGCACCACCCACAATGGACCTTCCCCCTTTGATTACTAATTAAGAAAATGCTTTACAGATGGATCTCATGGAGGTATATCCTCAAGGGAGGCTCCTTTCTCTGTGACAACTCCAGCTTGTGTCAAGTTGACACACAAAACCAGCCAGTACACTAACTAATCAGTATTCTTTAAGAATTTTACCTGTGTTTACCTAACTTAATAGTCATAATTCTAGAAAATAAATAATATTATAATTAAATATGTCCCACTTTATGGTTGAGAAACTAACACTCAAAAACACTGCATTTTGCTTGAAGTCATATATTCAAGTGCCAAAGCTTATATTTGAATATCACACACACACACATACACATATATTAGATATAGCTATAGATGGTATAGATATGTAAGAGATTATTGTATCTTGGACTATATATTGGACAAGCAAGAGAGGTCTTTTTATACAGATTATTTGATATAGTAAAGTTAGTTTTGTTTTGTTCTTGGCTAAAAGTAGTACTTTAAAATTTTATGTAACAATGTTATAAAATGTATAAATATATAAGAAACTATTTGAGTAGTCTTGATCTAAAATAATCATTTATTCCATAGCATTCTAGCCAGATGACAATAACCAAAGGTAAAACAATGGTTTTTAAATGAACAAAACACTCCTAGATTTGATAGGTGTCTTCCAGTGAAAAAGAACCATATCTCATAACTAAAGATGTTAATGCAGATATTTAAGAATGTTAAACAGACTGCTTCCATTATTGCCCAAATAATGTCTTTACGAAGCAAGAGTTAACTGTTGTTAATTTTACCCTAAATAATAATTACACCCAACATACCCACATTTTCAAGTGGATGCTTCCGAGATGAACAGGCATAGCTTCTTGTCTTGTAATGTTGCTCCGATAAGCCGTACCTACTTTATGTGACAACTACTTTTCATCCATTTGCCAATAGCTCTACAAATCTCTTCTAGTTGTAAAAGTCCAGGGTTCTCCTTAGTGTTCCCTACTCTATAGATCTCATCGTACCAGACTCTTGATCATTCTTACACACCAGCCAAGCTGGCCAATCGTGGTGCTGGAATGGTGGGAATATATCTAAAGACTAAGATGTAATTTCTCAGTGAGGCTCTGCAGGAAAAAAAAAAACTGTAGCTTTGAATCTCAAGCTGAAATTCTAACCCTGAAACTCTCTATGATGCTGTATGATAACATTAACTTTTCAATTTAATTTACTTATCCAAATAAAAAGACCCTTTTGCTTCCATTATGTGAGGTTACTGGAACATCCATGACCAGTCTGAGGAGGACTATCTCCTAAGTGGTTCAGGAATCTACCCAAAAGGCCTTAGTATTTGGATGGCAGGCAGACACTATCCTTTGTTGTCCCTGCAGCCATCATCCATTCCCAGGTTCCAACTCTCCACTCCCTATGGAACCTTGGTTTTATTAGCCAGACTCAAAGTAGCAATTCAGTTCAGGGAAAAAGAAGAACTGCCTTGATCCAAGTAAATGACTCCTGATTGGAAAAAAAAAAAAAAGTCTTGATTATTGTTCTTCCTCTGAACAAATGTCTGACTTTGCATGGCCATGCGATTCAGACCCATCTGATAAGACATGCAAGATGGCTGACACACTTTCGGCAATGCTTTCCTTCTCTCAAAAAAGGATTCAAGACAGAAATATTGGATTTTTCCTTTCGTCCTGACTGGTAAGAATGAATCCAATACCTGAAGCTTTTGAAGCAGCCATGGAGTAAACAGCTGGCGGGATTCCTGATAACCCTACTGATCAATAACTAAGTGAAAGCAAATCTTCTGCATGGACTCTTCGGAATCATCATTGCTAATGATTATTTCATCATTGCTAATGATTATTTACAAAATGCCCTTTCTATACCCCCACCCCTCTCGAATTTATCAGGTTACTCCATTCTATGGGTGCCATGTCACACTCAGAGAAGCCTGTCTGATTTATTTATGCTATCATTGACTTAGTTGTATCTACAGTACATATATTTGAAATTGTTCTGTTCTAATCACATAATTACAAGGTCATTCTTTGTGTTCTCCCAAGCTAGGCTCTCCTGACTCTGAGACTACCAGACACGTTAATCATCCTTACAAATGACTAGAGTTGGCAGAATATTCTTACCTTCTGAATCTGATTATATGAAGAGATGTGATAAGCCCTGGACTTAGAAATGATAGAAAATACAACTTGCAGGAGCTTAAACAATTTTTTTCTAATCCTGCAAGGCTATCTAAAGATAAATAAACAGCAGACTAGGAATGTTGGCCGCCACTGATTATATCATGTTAAGATACAATCATGTTAAAATATTAATCTGTACAGCAATAAAATGTCGATTTAAAATAGAAACTAAATATTAAGGATTGCAAACTAGGCAGATTACAAAGTATGAAGAATAAAGACTTAAGCTACTTTAGGCCATGCCTACTTCATTTTTTTTTTAATTGAACATCAAAAATATACATGAGAAGAAGAGAAGAAGATAGCCAGCCTAGCTCCACATTCCACTCCAGTTTTTCTACAGAAATGCATCCCCCCAGCTATCTAGAGTTTGATGAAGTTAGAAATCTCTTCCATCTCGTGATGCCAGAACTATGACTCACCTGTCTTGTAAACTATTGAACTAAGGGGTAGGGCAGCTCAGTAGTCAAGAGTCTACTCTGTATCTACAAGAAAAAAATAATTTACTACAACAAGACAGCTTCTCTGTCTTGTGAATTTTCATGCCCCATACATGAACTCAGCACTCTACTGATAAGATCACTAGACTTGAAATTGACATAAATAAGGAGGTACAAAACCAAACAACATTGGTACTAAACTGATGAATTGTGATTAAAGTTCAAGTCACCATGGCCTGTTGGGTTCTCTGCTATGGTATTGAATAGTTTTTGATGTGGATAGAACTCTTGACGTTGCAAAGGAAAGAAAAACGGCATAGGATGAGGATTTCAAACTCATTCAGTTTAGTTACTCAATATTTGTCAGGCATTCAAATAAAAAGGTGCAACATTCATAGGAATAATTCAAGTTCCTTATAGCATCAATGAACTAACTACAAGCACCAGATCATTAAATAACACTTGAACGCATCTTCTTTCAAAAAAAAAAAAAGCAAAATGCATAAAATCCATAATCTCACAACTTTACATGATTTTTAACTGGCCTGTGTATATTATAATATTAACAGCAAAGTGCACATTGATGGCTTCAAATGGCAAAAATAGACAAAAGAAAATCATATTAAAGGTGGTGTGGAGCCCCTTAGGTTATGACAGAGGATATCTGGACCAGCAACATCAATGACACCTAGAATTTACAGTGTAAACCCTAAGCCTCACCCTCAGAACTACACAATGCAAATCTCCAAGGCACAGGCCAGAAATCTATGTTCTTCTTCAAAAATCCAAAATCTTTTCTGATACTCAAGGCTCTCTTATAAGCACTTTTAAAAGCAGAAACCAATTGCATGCCTCTAATATAAGGGCATAACAATGAAATATTCCTACCACAAATGGAAGGGGTGAAGATATAGCAAGTAAAGAACAGAATAAAGCCAGAACCCAGAACACCAAACTTAAAGCTCGATGTCCGCCGTTTAGAGCTTATGATGCTGGCATTCTCTGGACTCCAATGTGTCTGAGTGGCTCTGCCCTTTTGCCCGTGTTGTGAGCAATGACTGTGCTCTCTGTATTGAACTGGCTCCACTTCGTACTCATAGCTCTCCCCAGCAAACATTCTATGTTTGTGAAACTTCTAATATCCTGGGGTCTCTAGTAAAACCTCATAACTCACACACCTCCTGAGCACTGTGCAGAGAACTGGACACTGCTCCAGTCTGGCTGGCCTCCGTGGCTCTCTGAAACCTTGGCACATACTTCTCTGACTTCCTTACTTTCCCATCCTGCATGCCTGCATACCAAAGGCTACACGGGCAATAATACCAAGTTCTCTGGCCAGTTTCAGATGTACTCTGACACTCTTGAGCTGCAGTTGAACCATCCTCCGAATGCACACCTGGCTGAATTTAGGAATAAAAGTTCCCTAGGTGATCCGGCTACAGCAGAATGTCATGAATGTTCTCTCAGGTCAAAATCATTTTTCAAATAAAAGCTTTTCCAAACGGGGCTGGATTGTTACACTCCAGATATTTTAATGGGTGGTATTTGCCCTCAAGATACTTGTCCTATTGTCCTAATCCCAAGTGCTTGTGTCTTCTTAATTAACTTCTTAATTAATGATACTAATTTCTTTATCCATTATACTTTGGTGTCAACTAAATATTTTCTCCCAGTCTGCAATTTTATCCACATATATGTCCATCACCTTGCTAACCTGCATACATTTTAGATTTTGTTCTTGCACTCTCTCTCTCTCCCTCTCTCTCCCCTTTACCCCTCTTCTCTCTCTCTTCTCTCTCTCTCTCTCTCTCTCTCTCTCTCTCTCTCTCTCTCTCTCCCTCACCCCTCTCTTTTCTCTCCTCTCCAAATCAAAGAGCAGAGAACAGTGACTATACCACATCCTGTACATTAAGCTGCTTTGAAATTTCCTCTGCTAAACAACTTACTACCTAACTTTTGTTTGAATTCAAACTCCCTCAAGTTTTCTAGACATGGATGCAAATATATATACATACATATACATATACATATACATATACATATACATATACATATATTACAAGTGAGGAAACTGAAATAAGAGAGGTTAATTCATGCGCCCAGTTACAACAGACAGAAATAGGTAGTATTTAAAGGCAGAAATCTATCTCCAAGTCTCTGTGCCTAAGAACTATGCTATATCACTTCTCAAAATCAAGACCAAAGTTTGCAGCACAAGGCACAGCTTTCAACTGTCTAAAAAACCACACATACACAGGATAGATTTGTTGTGGTTAGCATCAGTTATCCACTTGACTAGACTGTTTACCAAATTACAAGACCATATTGATCTCAATTACCAAAACACACATCTGAGTGAGTCAGTAAAATATTTCAGAAGAAGACTGACATGTGAAGGGAAAAAAGCAACTGAAGGCAAAGAACTTTCTTGAATGTGAGCAGCACCATCTAACAAGCCATGGACCCAGTAGAATAATAAATAGAGAAATCCAGTTAGCACATACACGTAAGCTTCATTCTACTTGTGCTAGGGTGTGCCTACTGCTGCTGTCATCGCTCTGGACATCAGACTCCAGCTTCTTCAGTCTTTCCACTTGGAATTCACCCCAGTGACACTCCAAGGATTTTCCAAGACTTGTTTACTTTGTTTGTTTGTTTGTTTGTTTGTTTGTTTTTGCCTGGTCCCTGACTCTTTGGGCCTCATCAAGCCAGTTTGGATTTATTGACATAGAAGAAGATCTGTGCTCTCCTTACTGAAGGAGAGCACAAATCGCATTACTAGCAGGATCTAGTCCTCTTCAGTATCATAGCAAAGAGTCAAGTTGATCCTGAAGGATGTCACGCTGATAGGAAATTTCTTTAAGGTTTTCTGAGAGCTGATGAGGCAGAGAGATTAGTTGACACAAAGTAGCCTACAGTCTAGCTCTTTCAGTTCTGAGTCCTGAAATAATGTTCAGAGTGGCAAGAAGAGGGGTTTGGTGTTCTGATAGCTAAGCAAATGTGAGTGGTGTCATGGAAAATTGGTGAAGAGGTTTTAGGAGCTGAAGGACGGCAGCAGAGCTAGACAGGGAGGAGCTATTAAGTATTTGCCTAATGTAGGGTAGAGTGCTCAGAATATTGAGAACCGGCATCAGAAGTGGAAAGGCTAGAGAGGCAGATAGAGCCAGAGGATGCTAACTAGTCTTGTGGAGCCAAGGTGATATGATGGCTAGGTTGTATTGGTAGCACTGGAGGGAACCCACCAGGTTGGACACAGGGACGTGGTGTCTAGGAATACACACAGTTTGGAATGAAGAATTAATTACAGCAAGTAACATCAGGTGAGCTGAGGTGCTCCCGACAAGGAAGCCAACGTACCGATAGGAACATCTGCTGGCATTTACTGTCCTGAAACCACAGGAAACAGATTTACAAGCATAAATTTCCAAAGTTCCCATTCCTCTCAAACCCACTTTGGCTGGGGTACAGCCTCATTCCCTCAGAGAAACTGGTGCCTTTAATGGAGGTAATCAAGGAAATCAGGAGTGGTTTCCTCCTGGAAGGTCAGCCTCCTCTTTCTTTCATTTTTCTGTCACCTCAGTCAATGCCAACCAAACAAAACCCACGATGAGAACATTCTGAATTCTGAAGCTTGTAATTTTCTCAGCGCAAGGCCATTCTAGGAGAACAGAACACAATCTCACCCTTGGGCATTCACGGTGTCTCTGTTGTGTCAGACACTCAGGCAGTTGAATGGACTGTGAAAACAGAGCTAGAGGGGTGAGCAGCCAGCTCACTTTTAGCAGCATTCTGTGTACCTGAGCGCACTGCATGGCCGCCCGAGTCTACATGGAAGGAGGAAGGCTCCTTGACCTCGACTGGTGAATTTGATTGAGCATTTGTCAGGGCGTTAAAAACTTCCCAATGTCAAAACAAGTGAGTTCAGGCTTCCAGGCTGCAACAAAAGGAGGCAGGCTTTTGAATAGAAAGCTGCAAGACAGATCGATTTTCCCCTTAACTCACTCAGTCTCCAGCGTTTGACTGCCTGCCAAATATTTCAGGTTTCTTCAAGGTGACCAGTGCAGCTAATGCACTCATATCCCAACTCCTACTCACCAGTGTTGTCAAAGCACATTGTACTGGGAGAATGACTATATATGGGAGAATGACTATATGGTTTAATAATACACACACACACACACACACACACACACACACACACACACACACACGTATATCCCCTCTCTGTTTGCTAAATCCAGAAAACAACAAACAAAACAACAAAGTGGAGAGAATGCAAGCTTGTCCTTTTCTCTTATTATTTAGGATGAAATATTCATTGTAAGAGGAATTTGGCAAAATGGGGATTTCTGTAAATATACTTCTCTTCTTAGTTTCTACTGAAAATTGCATCTTATGTCTCACACCCATTTTCTGACCATATTACCTAATCTGTTCTGGAAATGGGCATTCAAAAGGAAGGATGAGGATTTAACTCCATAGATTCTTTTTCTACTATCGACTCTACGGGGAAATATTAAAAGTGCTCTTGTGTGTCACAGTGAAACATTTCCTCTCACCTAATAATGTCACTAGCCAGGCAAGGTGGCGCTCGCCTGTAATCCCAGCACTTGGAATGCAGGGGCAAGAAGAGTATCCTTAGTTCATGGGCAGCCTGGAGCCACAAAGTGAGACCCTGTTTCAAAAGCATTTTTTTTCCTCTCTATTTTACATTCATCTTGCCTACAGAAAGTTTCTGGTGCTAGATATACAATAATATTTTTGAAAATATTAATTTTCCTAAATGTAATGGTTTGGATCTCGTACTGCAGTCAAGGACTGTATGACATCTAGGGCAGTCACATCCATGTTTTCAAAAAAAAAGTTTTCATAAATGCTATCAATGTAAAAGAAAATTCTCTTACATTTTTTATCCTATATAATTCCTTTCAGTAATTATATAGGATAATATCCTGAATGCTCGGTGAATTGAATTCCATGTGGTTTTTCTATAGATTTGTTTGGGGAATTGACAAATAGGAAGTCATGGGAATTGAGGCTTTCTCCCCCTCCTTTTTATACAATATTACAAAACTGGGACAATAGATGGCCAAAGGGGCCCCACAGAAACCCCAAACAACTCAATCTATTGCCAAAGCTATTGGCTGCTCACCACAAATGTATGGTAAGGCTCTATTACCGATGGCTATACTCACATAGTTCATTGAACATGGAGAAGTCAAACTGGTGCCTAACCACAGCCTTCACCCCTAACTGACTAGTATTCATGGTACTGGAAAGTTCTCTGTATATTACCAGAGGAGAAAGGTAAGTATCTATCCAGCTACAAACCCTGTGATCTACAACACTGACCTGCCTGCATGATATACTGGTGTGATAGTGACATGGACATTGTAGAAGGAACCAACCACTACCTCATTAGACAGAAGGCCTACTCCATGAGATAGAACCCAGGCCTAACACTGCTCTGGTGGCCAAGAACCTGAGACTAAATCACTATGGGCCTAGAGTGCAACCAAATACTATTGTTATACTAAAGGAATATAACAATAAAAATTATTCCTAAAGACATTCAGCTATACAGTGGCTCACTCTGCCATTATCAGAGAAGCTACCACTTGAAATAAACAGGAACTAATATGGAGACCCAAAACTGGACAATGTGCAGAGAGTGAGAAACTCTGGAACACTCCGGCCTAAATGATATGTGTTCACCAGACCCCTTCTCTCAGGGTTCAGGGGGCTATCAGGAAAAGAAGGCAGAAAGATTGTAAGCGGCAGAGAGGATGGAAGACACCAAGAAAAGCATGTCTTCCAAACACAGCAGGACTGACTCACATATGAGCCCAAAGGGACTGTGGTACCATGCACAGGTTCAGGCCAGATGGGGTTCCCACACTGAGGAGGGGAAGTAGACATGAGCTCCCAACCCAACCCTAAACAAGAAACTGTCTCCAATTGAGAACAACTTGCAAAGGGAAAAAAAAATTTCACCAATGGAATCTCACTTGGTAAACTAACCATCTAGGGAGCAGGCCTCATGCCCAGCAGTCAATAAACAATGCAAAACAAACTCAATAGTATTTTTGTAGACATTTTTGTCTCATTTGTTTGTTTGTTTTTTTTTTTCTTATCATGTTGGTCATTCACCTGTATGTTGTGATTTCCGATTCTGTGTTTGTATGGGTTTTGTTTGGGGAAGTTGTAGAAGGGGATTTTCATACTCCCCACCCCCCATTCTGGTTTGCTTGGTTTGTCTTTATTTACCTATTTTCTAAGAAGAGAGAGAAAGATGGCATGGAGTCAGATGGTTAGGGAGGTAGGAAGAATCTGGGAGGAGGTGACAGAGAGAAAAATCATGATAAAAACACAGTACCTAGATTTTCAATAACAATTTTTAAAATAACTTTAAAAGAAATTTGAAAAATTGGATAAACGGAATTCAAAGATAGGTACCAGTAGCAGAGCTGAAAATATCAGCTGGGCTTACAAGAGTGAATTTGGAAAACAAAAAGAAGGAGGGACAGATGAAGGGTGTGGGCAGAGACAATAAGGGGTGGGTGGGGAAGAAGCAACAGTCTCTTTTATAAAAAAAAAAAAAAATGCAGAATAAAATTGCTATGCCAGGTGGTTTGAATAGGAATGGCCTCCATGGGCCTCCATGGGCTCATATATTTGAATGCTCGGCCATTAGGGCCTGACACTATTAGGAAGTATGTCCCCATTGGAGTAGGTGTGGCCTTGTTGGAGGATGTTTGTAACTGGGGGGGGGGGTGAGTTTTGAAGTTTTAAATGCTCAAGCCATACCAAAGTCTCTCTTCCTGATGCCTGCCTATCTGGATGTAGAAAATTCAGCTACCTCTCCAGCACCATGTCTGCCTGCACAACTATGCTTCCCACCATGATGATAATGGACTAAACCTCTGAAATGTAAGCCAGTTCCAATTAAATGTTTTCCTTTCAAAGAGTTACCATGGTCATGATGTCTCTTCACAGCAATGGATCAGTGACAAATATACCAGGTAAGATTGAGTAAAGCCAGTTTTTCCTGTTAGCTGCTGCCTCTTACACAGGAATATCTACTTTCCTTGCAGTGACAAAATCTAGCAGTATTTTTCTTAACTCAAGTCATCCAGGTTGACCCAACATAAGTGGGTAACCCACAGCCAGTGTCCCCTGGGAGGATGTATCATTACTTCTCTACTATCTCTGTCAGAGCCATGAAGAGAAAGCAGACAGCCCCATACATGGATATTCTGTATGAGATATAGCCTTTCTTCAAAAATGTCATTGCAATGAAGTCCAAAGGAAGTCAGAGAAACGGCTCCAGATGGGGAGCAAGTGGGACACAGCAACTCATAGTAATGCTTGCTCTGGAGAACGTGATCTGGACAAGTGATAAAAATAGGAAGAAGGGCTAGAGGAGATGAGTGCACTGCTTAGTCATAAATTGCTGATTTTAATAATGTATAGTGCTGATTCCCAGTCCAGCTGCAGCGACTCTTGACTCTAAAACTGAAAGAAGCCAGTTAGGAAAATCATTATGAGTTGAGGGGATCCAATCAAATGGCATTAAAACGACTGCAGTTGTCCCATTAGCATCTGTGAGAGTGGAGTTGAAGGGCCACCCCATCCGCTGTAGATACAAAACCCCTCAGGGTTTCTCATATAATACGGTGTAGTATTTGCATTTCACACACACACACACACACACACACACACACACACACACACACCTGTATACTTTAAATCATCTCTAGGTGATTTGTAGTGCCTGCTACAATTAAATGCTACGTAAACAGTTGTTATACTGTTTAGGGAACAACGTTGGCATATGTTCAGTACAGATGATTGTTTAAAATGTTTTCTGTGATTATTTGAGTACAGAATACAAATATGGAAGACCAACCATAAACATGTTACTTTATGACAGGGAAAACATGAGAATAAACAAAACAGTGTGCCAGTGATGGGCTATTGGAACCCAGTGAAATGACCTAGACATGGACTATTGTGTAATTAAAAAGTAAGTATTAGAAAATGTCTGAATCTGAGGCCCATTGATAGGCAAATACATAAAACGTTTTTAAAGATTTCTATAGTTCTCAAGCTCAGATAGTGTAACCTTTCAAATATATACCTGAGTGTAGCCTTCAAAAGAGCTTAGAATGCTAACCCTAAAATTGGGATGCTGTTACAACTGGTCAACATACAGAGAATTAGTGACTGAGTTACTCAACATCAGTTAGCACAACTACAACACAATCACGGCACCAGTGGCTCATCGAGCAACGTAGAAGAGGAATGGAAAGATTGTAAGAGCACAAACGCCAGGACACCTGCTGCAAGGTAATGTCTTCTAGACATGACAGAGAGATTATAGGCAGGAAAGCCCAACAGTACAGTCACCTAAACAAGATCGTGTTTGGACCACACCAGTTGACATGCCTGAATGAGTAAGGAATTTTCACAAGGTTCTACTCTTACATGAAGAGCTACAACTGATCAGTGTCTGCTGAGAGAGAGAGAGAGAGAAAAAAAAAAAAAAAACAGTTTTCGTTTCCTTCAGGGATGAAATAACCCTGATGATAAATTACCTAATTCTAACTGGTCAAACCTAACACATGTGCACTGGGCAACACTAAACGCACTCAGTATAAATGGGAACACACACACACACACACACATACACAGAAAGAGAGAGAGAGACAGAGAGAGAGAGAGAGACAGAGACACAGAGAATAATTAAAGAAAGTGTCTTGAATTTGAAAGGTAGCTGGGAAATGGAAGAGTGGGAATGATATAAATATAGCACCCATGAATGAAATTATCAAAGCAATATTTTTTTAATTGGGAAGATGAGGTTCTTCCCAAGAGAATTGGTAACCTTGAACCTTATGAACAGTATATCTTGAATTAAATAAAACACATACTGTTAATATTTTTAAGTATCTTAATCACTGTATTTTAATAGAATTTTATCTATTACTGAAATCTATCGCCTGTTTGATTCCAAATTAAACTGATGTTTGGACCACACCAGTTGACATGCCTGAATGAGTAAGGAATTTTCACAAGGTTCTACTCTTACATGAAGAGACTAATTAGTTTGTGTTCAACATTTTCTTTGGTCCAACGTAGTAGAAGTGTTGAGCCCAAGTCTTACTTTTATTACTTGCATTTACTGAATAATAGTCATTGAAGTACTTACAGAACACTTTCTTATGACTAGCCAATGATGTAGAAGTATATCGAGTATATCAGTTTTTCAACTATATTACTCAAATTACTGTAAACTTACAAATAAAACAAAACATGAATCAGTTACTGCCTTAAAATTAATTCTTAAAACTTTTGGGTATATGATTTAGCTGAATTTCAAAGCTTAAGGAAAAACCATTTTACATGTAAATTTAATAAATTAAATCGTATTTTTTTTTACAAAATAAGGGGTTTCTTTAGATAATTTTTGTGATACAAAAGCACATCTGCCGTGCTGTACATAATAGACACACTGGGGGTCCTGTTCTTCTGGTGGTTAGTGGGGCTCCATCATCAGAGTACACACAACCCTCTGACCACAGCTGTTTTGTGCAAGTGTCTGTGTGTCTGTTTTTTCCCTATTCCCTCTCCACTCCTGGTCAGGACTCTAAAACCAAGCCCCACCTGTTCTGGCTGTTTTCACTTTCATGATGCTAGGGAGAAGAGAGAGCCTTCTCTAACCTCTCTGTCCTGCAGGTGCTTCACACTGTTTCACACACCCAAAAGTAAGAGAAACACTTGGTCATGGACTGAAAGTTTCCAAACTGTGAGCCTAATCAACCTTCTCTCTTTTTCAACGTATCGTCTCTGCCATTTAGTCACCATGACAGACAAAAGCACCATCTTGTCTTTATTCTTTCATATGACACATCTCCACAGCAGTTTCTCTCCTTCTACTCCTCCCAGCTTCCTCCCATTACACACACACACACACACACACACACACACACACACACACACACACACACACATTTCCCTTCTCACCCTCCTCTTCAGTTTCCATTCAGAAAAGAGCAGGCCTTCAGATACCACTGGACATGGCATAAAAAGATGCAATAAGACTAAGCTAAAACCCTCTATCAACACGGCAGGAGGAAAAGTGTCCCAAGAACAGGAGCAAAAATCAAAGACACCCCACTCCCATTGTTAGAGTCCCACAGAAACACTAAGCTAAAAACAACATATATGCAGAGGACCTAGCACAGACCCATTCGGCTTCTGTGAATTCCACTTCAGTCTCTGTGAGCCCCTCTGGGCCCTGCTTAGTTGATTCTGTGAGCTGTGTTCTCCTGGTGTTTTCAACCTAGTGACTCCTACAATTCTTCCCCCTCCTCTTCTTTGGGGTTCCCCAAGCTCCACAGGGAGGGACCTGATGGAAGTCTCCAATTTAGGCTCTCTCTCTCTCTCTCTCTCTCTCTCTCTCTCTCTCTCTCTCTCTCTCCACCTAATGTTTGACTTTGGGTTTTTGTATCTGCTCTCCTCAGCTGCCAGAGAAAGCCTCTCTGATGATGATTGGTCTAGGCACCAATCTGAGTATAGCAGAATATCATTGGGAATCATTTCATTGACCTTTTTTTTTTTTTATCCTATGTCTCAGGGATATCCAGCTTCAAGTTCCTGGTCATCCACGCAATGTCTGGAATTGGCTCTCTTTTGTGGTGTGGGTCCCAAACTAGATCACTCATTGGTCAGCCACTCCCACAAGTTCTTTGCCTCCATTGTCCCAACATATCTTATAGGCATAGTAGATTGTAAGTTAAAGGTTTTATGGCTGAGCTGGTATTCAAGTCCCATCACTGGAAGTTGCCTGGTTACCAAGGACGGCCAGTTCAGGCTCCATATCTTAAGAACACAGAAAGCTTCAGTGGACACAACAACTATGGTAGCTGCATAGACAAGCCCCTCTTAAAGGAGCATCTTCCTTCACCACGTAGCTGTGCATCACTGAGGAACTGATGCTCGCAAAGGATCCCTGCAAGAGCTTAGGCATCTCTAGTTCTTTGAGATGTGACTTTTCGGGTGCAAACAAATACAGACAAAGAGAGCAGTTCTTTCTGTTTTCACTCTGCTTTGTAACTCTTACTCATATACAGAATTCTATTTCTTTTTAACAAGAGGTCACCTAAAGAAATGATTGCCTCATTAAATCAATCTCGGCTTCAAATGTACCCAATTCAACACTATATTCAATTAGTGTTAATAAGTGGTCTACTAAACCCCACCAGTTGGTAAACGGGCTTAATGTAGTCTATTTTTTTTTTAAAGGATGCAACATTTTTAATATAAATATTTACAAATGCAATTTGAACAAAAGAAGTTTGCTGGCTTTAAAATACTTTATTTTATTTTGTATCTGCGTATTAGTGTTTTGCCTGTATGTGTGGTATACATGTACCACACATGTGTCTGGTGTGTGCAGAGGCCGGAAGAAGGTGTTGGATGCCCTGAGACTAGAGTTATACAGATGTTCGTAAGCAGCCATGTGGGCACTGGAAACTGAAGCCAGGTCCTTTGCAAGAGCAACAAGTGCTCTTATCTGTTGAGCCATCTCTCCAGCTCCTGTGCTTTTATTGTGGTGATAAAGAACTTGAGGATTTTTCCACTGTAATCCTCAGAGAAACTTTTGAGATTTACTGGGAAGTGTGGCAGAGAATTCTGAGTGCTGATTGCAAATCCATTCCTCCCTCTATTACTGGTATCTGAATCCCAGATGTTACACAGGGAACTGGTGGGTGAATAAGAAACTACATTTTTCTACCTCACCCCTATCAGCTATGTGAGTCATGTGATAAGCCAATGAAAAATGAGCAAAACTTATATAAGAGACTTGAAGAGCAAACAGTTAAATGAATATCTCTCAGTATGCTGGGACTCACTTTTATCCGTTTATATTTATTCGTTTTTTCTGTTTTATACAGCAGCCATGGTGGTTGGTACACCAGGCAGCAGCAAGAATCTTGAGGTAACTTCCAGATGCAGGCTACCATGGCAGAGCTAAAAGGAAAGACCTTAGGCCTGGAGTTAATCTTCAGACTTCTTTTATGTGAATACAAAACAAATATATCCCTTAATTAAAATTTGTGCATTTGAACCTTATTCTGGAAGATAGAACGTTTGTTTTAATATTTTGGTATTTACTAAATGATACTCTTGCAAGCCATTCTTGTGAAACCACCAAGTAAGAATCCTGCTTTAAGGGTACAGTGATGTGAGGAGGTAAACAGGAACATGGAGTGGGGGAGTCTAACTGAGGAGGGAGGGGGTCAGTACAGAAGAAGAAGAAAGGAGAAAAATAGCACCCAACCAATACAGAATACTGCCAGTACATTTGGTTGCCTCCAAGATGTTAAAGGTAGGCTTCTATTGCTAATAAGACTAGATGCTTTAAGTACAGATCTTCAAGGATTTGAGTTGGATCTGACCTGGAAGTCTCCTCCCTGAGGAATAGCTTCCATAGTCCTGGAAGATGCTAAAGAAAACTGTCAGCACCAAAAAAGCAATCAGCAGTCCTACCCAGCTGTGATGTGTATGGGCCAAAGCAATGACCAGCACAGTGAAACATACTTAGAGGTACCGTAGTGGCACTTGTATCAATGATGTCCTAAGCACTAAACAAGTCCAAAGTGTTAGAACTGAGACTCCGGCATTCTGGCCCAGGTTTTCTTACTCTCTTAAGTCAGGTCTGATAGTGATCAGGTTTCCAGATTAACCCCACTTAAAAAAAAAAAAAAAACAGAAATTATAAATTCACAAATGGCATTAAAAGATAAATGAAACTTTTGAATAATTAACCATATGCTCAAATATGTATTATTACTGTTCAAGGGATGGAAGAAAGGTGATTGCCCTTTCTTTGATGTAAGAATTTCTGATTCAGTGGGAATTAATCCAATGTCAAGCGGTTCAAACGTAACCCTATACTCAGACTCATATCTATAACCATACGGGGAAGATTATTTGTTCTTTTCTACAGACAGATCTTTGTCCTTCATGCTCAAAGTTCCAGAGTTACTATAATAAAAGGAGCCTCACCGCTCATTCAAGCTTAGATTTTTATTACCATTTCTTCTGATGGGTAGGCACTCCCTGCCGTCTCTCTCCTGGTCTCATTACCTCTGGCCTATGTTCTATATTCTGTTACCACAATCAATAAATTAACTAAGAAATTAATTAAGTTGGTCTTATGAGAGAGGGTTTCCTAGTGTGGCTCAGGTTGGCCTCAGTCTTGTGGTGCTCCGTGGACCTCAGTCTCTGAAGGACTGGCACTATAAGTGGGAACCACCTGGCAAATAATTGTCTAAAGTAGAATTTTGTTCTACATTGTAGAGTTGGCAGTGAGTCCCTTGGACTTTGTGTATTTAATCCTGTCACTTCTGTTGCTTTGTGTGGCTGGTCGGCCATAGTTTGGTTTCTGTACATTTGTCTGAAAAATGAATTTTGAAAAATGGCTTTGCTACTGCACTTACCTTGTGTGCACAGAATTTAGGGAGCTTGGGTCCAATTTTCAACACCAGAACAATTTTCTTCCTTCCTTCCTTCCTTCCTTCCTTCCTTCCTTCCTTCCTTCCTTCCTTCCTTCCTTCTTCCTTCCTTCCCTCTTTTCCTTCCTTCCCTCTTTTCCTTCCTTCTTTCTTTCTTTCCCTCCTTCCCTCCTTCCCTCCTTCCCTCCTTCCCTCCTTCCCTCCCTCCCTCCCTCCCTCCCTCCCTCCCTCCCTCCTTCCTTCCTTCCTTCCTTCCTTCCAACACTGAACTCAAACCCAGTGTCTTATGCACACACTCAGCAAGCACTCTCCCGCTGAGCTGTATCTCAAGTGTTCTTTAACCTCTGGCACAGTCACTTTCAGATCAGTAACAAATCAGAAGCCAGAAGGGTTCTGACTAGACTTAAAGTTAGCTGAAAGCTTGGATAACTGAGGGGTTTTGTTTGTTTATTTGTTTGATTGATTGATTGGCTTTTGTTTTGTTCTGTTTTTTGTTTGTTTGTTTTGTTTTTGTTTGTTTTGTTTTTTATTTGTTTTTGTTTTTTGGTTTTTTTTGTTTTTTTGTTTGTTTGTTTGTTTTTTGCTTTACAGCCAAAGCACAGGCTGCAGTGGGAATCTGTGAATTCAGAAACAGAAGAAGAATGTTCCAGTGTTACTGAGCAAGGTCAGTCTTCTAGAGTTTAAAACTTAATCCACACAAAAGAGAGACAGAGAACGGCTGCCTTTGGCAATGGGCACACACACCTGGGCATGTCTGCATAGAAGAATGGGCTCTCTTCCTACCTGTGACACCATGTCTTCTTACTTCAACCACTGACACCTCTAACTTCATGTCTTGATGTACCTTTTTTTACGCCATCTCTTTAAGCTGTTGCCCATCCCTCTAGCTTCTTTTCTTTGGAGCTAACACCTACGTTTAATTCTGGATCAAGTATCAACTCGTCTCAATTTGGTGAATTTCCCTGAAGTTCAGAGTTGACAACAATCTACATTGATAAATGACCCCTCTTTCCAGCTAGTGTTCTTCTTGGGGATTTTTAAGGTTAGAGGAAAATAACATTATGATTTTCCAATAAATCTATTAAACACTACAATAAATTATGAAACTCTGAGCAAAGTGATGTGTCATCCAAGAGGCCCAAACACAATTGGCAAAGATTTCAGATTTGAAAGCTATGGCTCATGTCATTTTGTTGAAGCACTGTCTTTAGATCTGGCATTTCTCTCCGAAGTGAAAAATATGGAATTACAAAATTAAATCAGATAATCATATTTATCTCATTTTTGGCACTGTTTAATTAATCTTTAATGGAAATCCTGAGGCTCCCCTGACACTTAACATTTTTTTAACCTTGTCACTGCAGAGTTTCCTCCAAGAAATAGCACTTAGTGTGACATAGCAAGAGAGAAAGGTTTTCTTAAGAGTTCTTTTTCACTTCCAATATTATTTTTTTTTCTGGCCAACACCAAGGAAATAAATTATGATCACATTTCTCTTTATGGTTGGTTTTTCCTTTTGCATATCAAACATTTCTCTGTTTTTAAAATAAAAGCTATAGCATGCAATATAAATAAAGTATGTGCTGTACATACAAAAAAAGTCCACTGTATTAGGCAGTGCCCTAGATAAATAGGGGTGTTTGTGTGTGTGTGTGGTATGTCTCTCTCTCTCTCTCTCTCTCTCTCTCTCTCTCTCTCTCTCTCTGTGTGTGTGTGTGTGTGTGTGTGTATGTATGCTAGACTGGCCTACACTATCAGAAGCTAGACAGTCCTACAATGGACACCTACACTGGAGAACTCAGTAACATCTCAGTGTAGGTTGCTGAAAGCCTCAGAACCAGGACCAATGATATAATACCAGTCTGAACACAAACGCCCAGAACCTTCCTAGAGTTGCTGGCCTGGGTCCATGTTGGAAGACTAAAGAAGCTGGAGTCTGGTGCCATGGACTACACCAGTGGCAGTAGATGTACCTGCTCACAAAGAACCATGTTGGCAGGTTGAATTAAAATCTCACTGGCACTTGAAAAGAGAACACTAATACAGACATAAGAACGAAATCATGAGCTGGCGGGAGAACTAAGGTTCTGAAACACTCAATAATAAGTGGCTGGATTATTCCATGGCAGAAAATTTAGAGTTTGTGACTGTAATTAGCCTGTATTTAAAATTTGGTCACTTAATTTTGACATTATTTTTAGTACACAATCTTTGTGTCTCTGTAGTTTGGACATTTGAAACTGGAATTGTGTCATTTGTGAACCTCCAGGCCTGTCACTTGCTTCAAGAAGGATGTTCTTGAAGTCATCTGTGCTGTAACAGATGCCCGTACTTCTTTCCTTCTGATTGCACACTGATATCCCATCCTAGAACAGACAACATTTTATCCACCTACCAACTGGCTGATAGATAGCCTGGGTTGTTACTCCATTTGGAAACACTAAGTCCTATTGATATGAACATATATGTGAAGATTATTCATAAACCTATGCTTTTATTGTTCTTGGTACAGGCAGTGTAATCACTGGCCTGTAACTTCATGTTTAAGCATTTAAGAATTTAAGAATTTATCGAAGTACTTTCCAAACAGCTGTGACATTTAAATTCCAGCCACCACTGAGTATCTCAGCTTGCTATTGCCTGTCTTGTTTATTATACCTATTCTAGTGGGTGCAAAATTTTCTGGCTTTCGTTAGCATTTTCCCAGTGAAATAATGACATTGAGCATCTTTTGGGGAGCCTGTTGTCCTTTGGATACATTCTTTAGCAAAATTACTGTTTGATAACTTTAAATTTAGGTTATTCTCTTTTTTTATTATTATTCAATTGTAATGGTTCTTTATATATTTGAGGCATATATCGGGTATGTGATTTATCAAGACCGTTTTCTCGGTTATTTTTCTCTACTTTTTAAAAGTTGTCCTTTGAAGGATAAGAAGGCTTTTGATGCTGCCTGATGACTCATTTTTCTTTTGTCATCCGTGCTTTTACTGTCACATCAAAGAACTTTATTTACAGAAACAAGCTCACAAGGAGGACTTCTGTCTTAGTGATTCTTTGGCTACAATGAAACACCATGACCAAAAAGCAAACTGGGGAGGAAAGGGTTTATTTGGCTTACATTTCCTTAGTTCATCATTAAAGGAAATCAGGACAGAAACTCGGGGCAGGAACCTGAAGGCAAAAGCTAATGCAGAAGCCACCAAGGGCTGCTGTTTACTGGCTTACTCAGCCTGCTTTCTTATAGAACCCAGGACCACCAACCATCCCAGGGATGGCACCATCCACAATGGGCTGGGCCCTCCCCCATCAATCACTAATTAAGAAAATGCCTTCTAGGCTTGCCTACAACTTGATCTTATGGAGGCATTTTCTTCATTGAGATTCCCTCCTCTCAGATGGCTCTAGCTTGTGTCAAGTTGACTGTAAAATTACCCAGCACATTCCTGTTTTTTTTTTCCTAAGAGTTTTATACTTGTTGTAACTTTTACACTTGGGCTTGAATCCATTTAGAATGAGTTTGGGCATATGGTACGAAGCAATGGTTCAGTTTTATTACATCATCTGCTATAAAGACTGTTCTTTGTCCCTAATTGTCTGAGCATGGCAAGTTCTTAGACCCAGTAATGACATTCCCCTGTACCTTTTATTCTTTTTTTTATGATGTTTACTGTTCTGAAAGTCCATTATCCACTGCTGTAACAGAAGACCCTAACCTGCATGATTAATAAAGGTCAGAGACTAGTTTCTTACCTCTTTGGTGGTTGGGAAATCTAGCACTAAGGCAATGACTCTGATGAAAGCTCTCTGTTCTGTTACTACACAGCAGGGGTAAAGGGCATATGAGAGCACACAGGGTCAACTCACTTTTCCCATTCCCACAACAACACCGTGTTCTTAATCCACTTAGAGGCAGAGCCCTCATACCTGATTTCGTCTCATTAAGCTTTAACTCCCAAATATAATTACACTGGGTACTATATTTCCAATGGGAAACACTGGCAAACCCCAGCAACAATCTTTTTCCTTGACAGTCACTCCTCATTTATCTGAAGTTTAAATAAAGTTGATTCCTTGTGCCAATCACATTCTATGTTCCGCCTGCTTTCTTATAGAACCCAGGACCACCATTCCAGGGGTGACTCTTTTCCTAAGAGTCCTTACTGGTGGTCCTACCACAATGGGCTGGGCCCTCCCCCATCCATCACTAATTAAGAAAATGCCTACAACCTGATCTTATAGAAGCATTTTCTTAATGGAGATTCGATCCTCTCAGATGGCTTCAGCTTGTGTCATGTTGACACAAAACTACCCAGCATGTTCCTGTTTGTTTTCTAGAGGAGTAGAACACAGTGGGTATGTTTGTATCACTTTGGATTTCTGCAGTTACTCAATAACACGAACCATTCTAATTAAAAGAAAAATGAAGGGAAGAGTTTTCCCTTAACTCCTCTGAGGGAGCTCCTGAGAACGTGATGAGCCTTCATTATCTGGGAGCACAATGTAGCTGGTAAAGTAAAGGAAAGTCCGGGGGACACAATCATAAAGATGACTAGGGGTGGGCACAGCCGGAATTCCTAACCTAATTTAGAAGGCCTGTGGTGTCCTTAGATAGACAATTACGACTCTCTAATCATTTACCAGGGGTTCTCAATAAGAAGGTTTGTTATTGGCAAATTTGTTTGTTATCTAAATACTAGGTTTGATCCCTTTAACCATCTCCTTGTCTAGATAATCTTTTTGTTTGACTGTTGTAGAGTTAGTGTCTTACTAGGCAACAGGTCTCTTATTCATTTCTATAGACTTGACCTTAGCTCAAGCTCTAGTTCAGAAATGTTGGCCATTCTTGATTCTGGAATCTTCCTTTCTCTCAAAGTCTATACTTGTTGCTTCTTATCTAGCTGGAATGGGGTGTCAGCCATCTTGTATTGATAGCTAGCTTTTCCTAAGAGCCTTCTAAGCCTAGCCCAGGCCCTAACATAAACTTAACGTATGTATTTCTGCATAATGATAGAAAGTAATCCTTAAGGTGGCTGTCCTCAAATAGCCTGCTTCCTTCTAAGTCCTGTCAGCAAGCAAGGTAGTCACAGGACCCGAAAGTTTTTAAATGACTTGCTGACATCTGCATTCAACTGCAGATTCTGTAACAAGGTCAGGTTGCTTGAACCAGAGTTTCCTGCCAGGGCCTGGCAGGAGGCTTGTCTCACACAATGGAAGGTGAGATCCCTGAGCTCTGAAACCAAGCTGATGCAGATGAGTGCAATCAATTCTCAACCTACAGTGCTGAACCATAAAAATGGATGACTTTCTAACAACCGTGGAGGAGCAGACTTTCAGAAAGGAGGGTGCTAGAACGCTCCTGCCAATATGGATTCAGTGACAGGAACATGTGGGAAAGAGCCAGCGGGAAGCCACAAGCTGCATCTTGCAGTCTTGTCTGTATGAGAAACTGTTTTTATTTCCTACCTGAATGACCTAGGTTGTCAACTTGGCTGATGCACACATATCCGATGGCACTATAGAAAACAGACAACACTGGAACTCCCTTTAGATGGTTATTATGTAAGCAGACGTGAATCTCACTGAAGGGCTCATGGCAATTACAAAAGGGATTGCTCATAAATCAAACAGATCATTTTGCTAAGCAGTGGGTTCATAAAAATCTCATGTAAAATGTTAATCAGAAAACCACTCCTAACCCTGCAGTTGTTTGTTTACCTTTAAGCTGATTTTCTCCCACCCCTCTGTTCTTAGCCATTAACTTTGTTTCAGACTCATTCATATCAATCAAGAGGAAGCCTGCTTTCTCCCCCAGGAGATTGTAGAGCCTAGGAGGAGTTTAAAAAAAAAAAAAAAGCCAGTGATGACAGTCTTGATAAGGCTGTATTCATTCCGCCGCCCCCCCCCCAACGGACTACAGTTTTAAATTATGGCTATCACTGGCACAGACACATTTACGTTTGAGTCTGCTCTAACCTGAGAGATTCCAAGCACACTGGAAAAAAATACGTTTCCTTTGTTCTGATCCCAACCTCTGAATAAGAGACAAGTGGACTGAGTTCCTCATAAATATGTATTGACCGCCTGGGTATTAATGTGAGGTAGAACTCTGATTAGTGAGTGCGACCTTCAGGTGAGTAAGAGGAAATATCACGAATGGAGAGATGATGCTATTAGCAGATTTTATTTATTTGTTTTTTTCCTTATGCTCGAGTTGCAGTCGCCTCTCTCTTTCTCTCTCTCTAGTTCAACCTCTACACATCTCTCCCTTCTGGATCTCAAAGGAACACAAATAAAATGAAGCCCTTTCCACCAGGTGTCCAGAAGAACAATACACGAAGCCAGTAGCTTTTACCTGCTTATTCCTTTCTTCCCTGCTCAGGATCTTGCTAGACACAAAGCCTCCCTCATCCTATCTCGAGGCTGAAATCTGGAACAAATTAAAAACACTGCATTTGTTTCAACTTGTTAGATTGGATTTTGCTACACAAAATAAAAGGCACTGAGGTCGTGCTGGTCTCCAGGATATAAGGACATGCAATTAACATCCTTATGGATTTTAGAAAGGACGCCCCATTGGACTTTGAGGATAAACTACTGCATTGAACTTTCTGGAGCAGAAACCACAAACAACCGAATTTTGCTTGGTTAACCACGTGGTCAACAGTTGGTTTGGTTGCAATTTCAGAGCCTTAACAGGTTGCAGAGGACGAACTGGTGGGAAGTACGGGTTCACACCCACGCAGGTTGTGTGACTGTAAGCCTTTAAAAAAACGACAAGAGGAACAGCTCCCGTGGTGCCTTCGAGTCTCACAGCCTGCTACTAGAGAGGGTTCAAGCGCAGTTCAGGCCAGGAGTCAGCCTGGGTGTTGAGATTGCATAGGATTCCACTCAACGAACGCAGGGTCCCCCACACCAGCAGAGACATCACCCACAAGGTCTCAGAGGCTTAGACTCAGGCTGCCCACACCGAACCCAACACCCTGGCGCTGAGGACGGGCGGTTCTACCACATTGCAGAGCCATAAGGTGGTTGAGGAGGATAGCGGAGCCTTCAGAAACTAGAGCAGCTCTTCCTCTTTTATTAAGGCTTGGGACACTTGAACTGGCCTTGAGAAGGGCCGAGGTGGGTCGAGAGGCCGAGAATGCTAGATCGACGTCCCCTCCCCGCGGATGGTACGGTCCACACTGGGCGGGACCCGGAGGCCCGGCGGCCCTGTCCCCGCCCCACTCCAGGGGGCCAGCGAGTGAGCGCGCGCCCCGCAGACCCCGCCCCCGGCGCCGACCCTGGCTCCGCCCCTCGAGCCGGCTCCTCTGCCACTGCGGGGAGACCCAGGCGGCTCTGCGGACGCAGCTCCTTCGCCGCCTTCCCCCTCCCGCCCAGTGCCCAGGCGGCTCCTGGTGGCGACGCTGCCCTGGGTGGGAGGCGCGGCCCCGCGGCAGCTGAGCCCTCGACGCGGCGCAGCCAGCTCTGCCGCCCGCGCGGCGCCGTGACAGGTGCAGGGTCCCCGCCCGAGACCCACCTGCAGGGGCTGTCGAGATGCCCACCATGAGGAGGACAGTGTCGGAGATCCGCTCTCGCGCGGAAGGTGAGTGACCGCCGCAGCAGGAGGCTGTGCGCCCAGCGTGCGTGGGGGCAGGTGCGAGCAGCCTGGGGTCCGACGTGTGTGTGTGTGTGTGTGTGTGTGTGTGTGTGTGTGTGTCCGGGGAGAGACATCTCGTCCCATCTACACCCCCTCCTCCTTTTCCCAGTCGTCTGATTGTCGCCCCTGATTGCCAGTGGACCCTTCCGCCAGCTCTGCCTTCAGCGCACTGGCAAACGCTTTCCAGGATCCAAAACCTCGGAATTTATGCGCTGGCGGGAGCCCCAAGGTTTCCTTTACACCGCAACGCGACTGTTCAGTCCTTGCCTCCCAGAGCACTCGCCCGGCTCCCCTCCTTCACCAACTGCGCGCAATCTTTGCAATCTGCCTTGTTCCCAATCAACTTGCCCATGTCCATGAATAGATCCCTCCAACCTACTATCTCCAGCGCCCACCATTGTGCTGCCCCCACATCACGGCTTCTCAAAGAGCCGGTTTGCCATTCCCAGGCGTCGCAGATGCTTTGATCCACAGTTCCCGGCATCTCTAAGCTGGAAGAGCCTTAATTGGGTTTGGGTGCTCAGTGGATACCAGGCTGCGTTCCAGTCTCTGCACTTCTGCCCCCTGTGGCTCACCAGGCTCTAGTTTGAGGTTTCATTTTTGTTTTCCTTTTTGCTTGAAGCCTGCACTTTGGCCAGCTGAACTGACTCGAGTAAGGTGCATGCTGCTTTTGTCGCTCCACCCCAGGGCCAGCTGTTGAGTGGTTCCACTTGTAGGAGAAGTGTGCAACAGATGCCCTAGGTTATGGGCAAGGCGCTTTGGCAAAGATTGAAATAACTGTGCACCCTGACTGAGGAGCCCACCTCCTCCTCTCTGACGTGTGGCGGGCCTTCAGTAAACATCCCTTGGTTTTACAAGGGCAAAAAAAAAAAAAAAAACCCAAACAAACAAACAAACAAAAAACCAAAAACAAAACCGGGATACTTTTCTTTCTTTCGTTTGTCTGGTTTTTTCCATTCCAGTAACTCTGCCCTTCAACGTCGTGGAATGGCACGATTTTGAGAAATGATCTATCTTGTTCTGGTCACTGATTCTCATCCCTGCCCCCATCCTTACTCTTGACTGTGAGATAGATGATAATGTGGTGGGGGTGGGAGTAGAAGGGAGGAGAATAGGACTTCTGGGGTCAAGAGCAGTAAGAGCTGTAAGGACCTCGTGTAAAAAATAGGGATTTCGGGCTCTACTATGTAGGCAACAGACAAGGTGACACAGAAATCAAAGCTGACCTCTATCTTAAGAATTTAGTATATAAACATATTTGTTTTTTTTCAATTTTGAGTGAAATGAATGAATGCACTAAACACTGTTTGAGCGATGGAAGCAACTAAGTGAGGATGACTGGTGTTAAAATGTTATTTATCACACCGGTTGATGTTTTTAAATAATAGCAACAGATGGATTGTATATTAAGGGGCAGGGAGGGACGAAGAAGAAACGTAAAGGCAAAGTAAAGCTTGTGTCACTTTGAGAGAATTTACATTAGCATCTAGAGAGGCTGCTGAGGTAGGCACCTGCTATGTTGTTCAGAGCACTTTCACAATTGTCTTATGGGATCTTGCAACACTACTGGAGGCTGTTGAAAGTGGAGGATGATGGTTGAGGAAACCTGGCTCAGGCTGGCTCAGTGAGTTGATCAGAGGGAAACAGCTAGTTCAGTGATATCACTTGTGTCAGGGGCTCAGACAAGACAAGTGCTGCTGCTGTTGGGTCTCTGTAGCCCTGAGTATCCATCCGTATCAGGGTCCTCCTGCCTCCAGAATGACCCTTCTCCTGTATTGGTTGATTTCACTTTAGTATGTGCCATTTGATAATATCTGTGGGACTGTAGGCTGGGGGTGTGGCCTGTTGTGGCCTTCCATGGGTTCTTCTCCTAGGAAACAATCAATGTCCTTTGACAGTTCCTTCTTGCTAGCTAGGGCCTTATTCTAAACTGCACTCAACTTGGCCTCATTAGAACAGGATGGGCTCCTGACTCAAAGGCAGCCAACCCCTAAGTGATTCATAAGCTTGTAGCCTTGTGGTTTTGTGAAAAAAAAAATTCCCTTTGCTACCATATCACTATGGGGGAACTTAAGGTTAGAGGTAGAATGAAAATCGGAGGCAAAGGGGGCACAATTGAATGGGCTTGTAGGAGAGAAAATAATACCCAAGTAGGCATCAGGAACTGGCAGGGCAGAGAGTGGAAGCAGTCTATTATGGGGGCCTGACCTTTGCCCCCCTTCCTTGGTTTTCTTACTCAGAATTCTATTCAGGGTTAAACCATTTCTCCTCGTTTGAAGCGACTTGTGGGGATTTCTGTTCCCTGAGTCCAGATTGGCCTGCTGCACAGCTACTGTGCTCTTGTAAGTTGTTTACAACCAAGGTGCAAAGAAAAGGCTTAAATAAAGTGGGCAGCAGATCCTCTTAGTGGGTAGGTTGTTAATTGAACACGGGACTTGCTGTGGGTGGCATACATCCTATGGAAGTGTAGGACTTCGGTCTTTGCTTATTAATGAGCCAGTGAGTAGGTAGGACCGACTGCAGAGCCCTCTTGTAGTGGCAGCTTTGGGTGTGGAGAATCATAAGGGGATGGTGTTAAACGTGAACTCTGATTTGAGAGGTCCAGGGGCTAGAACAGTCACACTTATGACAGGTTCAAAGGTCATGCTGCTAGCTGCAGAGGGCAGCCTCTTTGAAGACCATTGCCATCTGTTTCGGATGAAGGTAATCATAATGGCTTGAAAGAAATGGTTAAAGTGATTGTGGCTTACTTGAGGCTTCAGGAATGTGTCGACGGGCTGAGGGAAACCCGGAAGGAGGAGGGTATGAGTTTAGACAGGTGGAGTCCTGCTGGATCAGAGCACTGTCGATGCCACTGCCGATGCCAAGTGAGTCATTCGGATACAGAGCTGAATATTTGGAAAAGGTCTTAGAGTTTGCCTAATTTAATTTCTCACTGGAGCACGATACTGATACACGGTCGCTGCCCGGCCCTCCGCAGCCACTGTGGAACCAAATCCTTGTAACAAAGTGGCACCCCAAAGGAACCATGTTAAATCAGTCAAGAAGCATGTAGAAGGGTTGTGTGGGTCAGGTGCTGTGGCTGATGGGTCACGGAATAAAACAGAGAAAATGGGGACGGAGAACCAGAGAGAGTCTCGAGTAGGTCACTTGGTCATTCAGCACATATCTGTCCAGTTCCTGTAAGGGCTCATCTAAGATGTTAGTGGAACAGGGTACACATCTTCGTAAAGAAGGAACTGAGCAAAACCCATCAGATTGTGAAATTTGTTATTTGATAAGAGTTGTTGGAAAACCAGCCAAAGCCAGATGTCTAAGGTGGGTGAATGGACTTGAGGATTATGGAGGCTGGGTGGGCTAGCCTTCCTGATCTGCTGTAGACCTGGGGAGTGTTGCAGGTAGAAGGACAGCCAGAGCAGAAGCCTCAAGGCAGGGTGTCTTAGGTGCACAAAGGCTGAACTCTATAGAGAGTGAAGAGCAGGAGACACACAGACAGACAGACAGACAGACGCACATGAACTATCTCTCTCTCTCTCTCTCTCTCTCTCTCTCTCTCTCTCTCTGGTTACTTTCTTTGTTTGATTTTGAAGACAGAGCTCTCAATAGCTTTTGTTGTTTTTTATTTTCACTTTACGAAATGAGATCCCAGTGCCTGAAATTACAGCTTCTGAGGTGGGATCCTGAAGAGACTGTGGGGCAGACAGGTTTGCTGGGGTCCACATGTCTACTGATGCTCTGGTGCGGGACAAATAACATTTTGAGAAACTCTTCCATATAGTCTTGGACCTGACCAGTAAAGAAGACTCTACCAAACCAGTCAGAGGCTCAGTACAAGAAGAGAATAATTCCATTTTATAATTATAACACACCCAAGTTGACCATGTTTGCTGGGTGTGATTGTTCACACCTGTAATCTAAACACTTGTGAGGCCAAGGCAAAAGGATTGCTGTATATTGGAGGTCAGCCTGGGCTACAAATAAGAAAGAAAGAGAGAGAGAGAGAGAGAGAGAGAGAGAGAGAGAGAGAGAGACCTAAAATTGACATGCTTTTAAGATTCTTAGAAATAGTGAAGTTAGGTAGAGGGAAACAAATCAAACTTGAGAAGCTTCAGTTCAGAAATAATATTGAAGCACTTGTAGATATATTTCCCAGAAAGCACAGACAAAACAGAAGGCTATATACCTTAAGTTTCTTTCCTGCCATTCCAGTGTCTGAACACAGTGGTCATAATGACAGACTGAGATACTCACTGCTCACATAGAATACAGCTTTTCTCTCTTAAAAGCTAATGTAGAAGTAGCCAGTCAAGGTCGGCCACGCCTGCCACACCATGTCCTAAGAGATGTTGGCTCCTTGGGCTTCTCTGCTTTACCATCCTGAACACATGCCATTCATAAAGTCCACAGCATGGTTTCTGGGTCTCTGCTGTCTTATAGGAGTTCCATGCAAGAAAACCATAGAATAGGAATAGAGTTTCCTGAAAACGACACACAATGACAAACGCCTCATTTGCATTCACTCCCATCTACAGGAGAAGCTGAGAAATGGAGTTTTCCAGCTGAGCACATTACCCAGTGTGGTGTTACTAATACGAAAGGGAAATGGCTAGTGAGCAAACAACAGGCCCGGTCATAACCAGGGGCCCCAGACTGCCAAAGGTTCTTGCCTGAAAGAAACAGGGAGTTTTGGAGCCCATAGTTTGCAAAATAATCAGCATCACGTGGTGCTCAAAACTTGAGAACATAAACTTTAAAACAACAAAGAACAGATGTCCCCCATGCCTTCTATTGTTTTCTGTTGAGTGTTATAATGCAGAAATGTTAAGCTCGTCGTGGTTGTGCAAAACATGTTAAGTGATATACTTAGAACCTCTAACCTTTCTTCATTTTCCTCTTGGCAAATGACAGTTTAAAATGTTTGTGACGATAGAGAATACCATGTTCAATTTACTTAAAAGATTACAAAAGGAACAAGGTAAGTACTTGGACAAATTTTAGGAGGCCGTTTCAGTTGTCTAGACTGAACATGACTAAATGGCTTTGGTCCTTTGGCCACTATGTGTTGTGCATCTGCTGCATGCCAGCCAATTGGGAGTGGGGACAAAGGCTGAATGAAAGAACCATGGATGTGTGTTTGCGGTTTATAACCAGGAATAAGCATGCTGATCTGATCTCTGAGTGTCATTTTGGTTAGTGTGATTCTGAAGATGCTAAGTGCAATAGACTGAATTAGATTGTCTAATGTAGAGCATAGAATCCACCCCGTATTCTGTCAATTCACAGGCACTGAGACTTGATGCAGGTGCCTGGTTGACAGCCCAGGAAAGTTCACCTAGGCTGAGGAGACTGGTGAAGGCTGTGTGGAGCTTGCTGTATGCATCTCTGCTGAGGATAAATGTCATTGTGGGGATGCTCTTGGCTTTGGCTTTCGTGCTTCACTTCCTAACACATGGACCTTTTTGTGTTTATATACTATGGCTAGTAAGCTCCCCATGGGCAGGGACTTTTCATGTAGACACTGAATAACCCTGCCCCCAGTTAATTGTAATTAGTAAATAAAGATGCCAGCAGCTAATAGCTAGGCAGAAGAGACATAGACAGGATTTAGGTTTCTCGGGCTTGGGATTAGAGAGAGGAAGAAGAAGGGGAACTTTCAGGAGGAGAGGAGAGAAGGAGAGGCAGCCATGAGATAGCTGAGCCATAAAAAAACGTGGCAGGGAGGGCTGGCCAGTTGGAGTTGAGAGCAGCCCAGACGAAACACGGTAAATAGTAAATAATAACACAGGGTTATCAATAGGAAAGTAGATTCTAAAAATCATGGAGGGTAAGCAGTTGCCCAGCTATTGTGCTGCCTAAGACATAGTGTAACTATAAAGGCTGTGTGTGTGTGTGTGTGTGTGTGTGTGTGTGTGTGTGTTTCATTCGAGAACTCAATAACCTAAGGCAGGATTGAAACCCTGGGCCAGGATTTTAATAATTTCTACTACATTTTTATCTGTTTTGTTCACTGATATATCTATCACCCCAGTCGGGAGGGCACCGATGAACCAAAACAGTGGTTCCACTCAGGCAGTTTGTTGGGCGTACTTACAGGACCATAAGTGACACCAAACACATGTCTCAGAAGTCTTTTGGAGCCATGATTGATGACTTTCTCATAGCGGCATAAGAATGCCCTGTTCAGTTTACCTTCTACCATACACTCCACAGCCTCCGGGGAGCACATGCAACTAGAGCTGAGTTTGCCTAAGGAAATAATTCCAAATAATTGTTTGGCTAGCCTGTGCTGTGTATCCCCCATGTGCCAGCTAGTTGGGAGCTGGGACCCAAAGGGTGGTGAGCGAAAGAAACTTGAAGATGATCCGGAAGCAATGAAAGAATGGCCATATTTTGGGTCCATATTTGTTGAATACAAGGACTGCTGTTAATTGTATTAGAGTTTGGCATTTTGGTTAGCCTACAGTTTACTAAGTTTTCTCTGGGTTTATATTTAGGCTACTTGAAATGTTTTTTGTGTTTTGTTTTGTAAAACAACTTTTGAATGAACATCTTTATAGACTTTTATAGTCTTTTTTGAATGATTTCCTTGGGCAAAATCTCTAGAATTGGAATTTCTAAACTGTATATTTTTTAAAATTAATTTTGATGCATTTTTTATAATAGCTGGAAGGATTATTTTACTTTAGACTTCTATTGGAAATAATCAGAAGCCCTCGTGTCCCTGGTTCTTCTCATTGGTCTGCAGTGTGTTGGTTGGTTGGTTTGTTATTCTGATAAATATACAGCCTAGGAATTACCTCTGTAAACCTAGACATTACTTAATTACCAGTTATGTTTTGGGATAAGTTTAGTATTAGATTTGTTTCTGAATTGTTTATTTGTATTCCTAAACAACATTTATTTTATATTAATTTTTTTATTAGTGTATAATAGTTATAATGAACAAAGAGCTCTGTTGTGACATCTTCATGTTTGCAAAGGCCTGGCGTTGATCCCATTCGGCGCCTCTTACTGCCTTCTCTTCTCCCCTTCCCTGGCTCCGTCATCCCTTCCCTAATCACCTTCTTATTTTAATCTTTCTCCCCCCTAGATTCTACAAGTTAGAGAAAATACCTGATTTTTAAGAACTTCCTGTAGGTTGAAGATTTGAACTTTTTCCTGATTGTGTTAGTGTTGTAGTATTTTTGCATACATACACGCTAATCTTGTATACGCTGCGTGTATCCAGGTGGGGGTCAGAGAACAATTTCACATGTCATTCCTCAGGAGTCACTACCCACTCTTTGCTCTTTTGAGACAGGTTCTCTTGATGGTCTGGAACTCTCCAACGAAGCTAGGCTCTCTGGCTAGTGAGCGCCAGGGACCTGCCTGTGTATTACACATATACATCACCAAGCCTGGCCTTTTTCTTGTGGGTTCTAGGGTCAAACTCAGGTTCCTGTACTTACAAGTCAAGCATTTTACAGACTGAACCAGTTCCCTCACCCACAAGTTACCTTTCAAGACATATTATCTTCTAGATTTTTTTCCCTTAAAATTTCTCCTTTAATATCATGCTTCATTTCAAGATGACAAGTCTTTACTTAGATTTTTTTTTCATCCTGTATTTCTAGGTTTTGTTTTATATGATGGAATTTCTATGTCCTGGGGGATGGGGGATTCACATTCATGTGAGAAGTCGGGCCATGATCTGATTTTTTTTTCCCCTCAAATTTCTTGTTTTCATTCTGTATAATAGCCAAATATTTGATAGCCCGCTTTTCCTACTGTGGTTTGGGATGCTTCTTCAGGCACCTGAGTTTTTCTGGAGTTGATCTCTTTCTTCCTCCCGTAGATCTCTGGCTGGTTCATTTTCTGTCAACACGAACTAGAATCACCAGGGAAGAAGGAACATCAGTTGAGAAATGCCTCTGCACATTTGCCAGTAGACAAATCCGTGAATATTTTCTTGATTAATGATTGGCATGGGAGAGATCAGCCTCCTGTGAGTGGTGCCATCCCTGGGCAGCCATTCTATGTTGTATATAAAAAAAACAAACAAAAAACAAAAACAAAAAACAAAAACCAAAAAACATCAAGAGCGAGCGAGCAAGCAAGCAAGCAAGCAAGCAAGCAGCATTCCTCCATCTTTCCTGGTCAGTTTCTGCCTCCATTTTTCTGCTAGAGCCCCTGCCCTGGCTTTTCTTGATGATGAATTCTAACCTGTAAGCCACATAAACAACTTCAAGCTCCTCTCCAAGCTCCTTTTGGTCATGGTGTTTATCACAGCAATAGAGAGTAAACTAAAGCAGTCCCCACTACTCTATTTTAGTCTGTCTGTTTTATTACCTAATATCAAATTCCTTTATAGCAACTTCATAAAAGCATTGTCTTAGTGAGGGTTTTACTGCTGTGAACAGACACCATGACCAAGGCAATTCTTATAAGGACAACATATATTTGGGGCTGATTTACAGGTTCAGAGGGTCAGTCCATTATCATTAAACTGAGAGCATGGCAGCATCCAGGCAGGCATGGTTCAGACAGAGCTGAGAGTTCTACATCTTCATCTGAAGGCTGATAGTGGAAGACAGACTTCCAGACATGTAGGATGAGTGTCTTAAAGCCCACATACCTACAGTGACACACTTATTCCAACAAGGCCATACCGCCAAATAGTGCCAAGTATATTCAAACCATGACAAGCCATGTTCTTCTGTCTTACTCTCTTGATCTTACTTGTAACAGTTTTTTTTTTTTTTTTACTGTTGTCATGTTTATTTACACACCCAAATTTTGAATGTATTAGTCAAGCTAAAAAAAAATATGCTGGGGTATGTTTATTGGTATTGTATTAAAGGCATAATTTTAAATCAATAAAATTAACATAGTTATTAATCTAGTCTGTGTATACCCAGTTTCTCTACATTCATTGGATTTTTTTTTTCTTTCATGTGCTGGGGAACATTTTCTTAGCAAATTCTACTTATTCTAATAAACTATACAAGTGTATTTGTATTATATTGTTTGAAGACATTATGATTGGAATTTAAAAACAAAACAAAACTCTGTGTCCTTCTTTGTAACTGTTAGGACCTACCTGTAAAGTGGGAGCTACTGACTTAAAAGCCAACTGTTCATTAAACCTTCTATTTATTTTAATTCAAGTGTAAGTTAAATATGTGGTGTTAAATGGAAATTGATTTGGAATAAGAATTTAATGTTCATAAACCTAAAAGAAATTTAAAGAAATAAATTAATTTTAGATAAATTAATTTTAATGATATATTTACTTTTAATCAAATATTCATTGTGATATTGTAAATGACAGAATATCTTTAATAATTCATATCTACACAAATTATATATAACCATGTTTGCTTTAGCCTAATATGTCCAAATTAATATCACTTCATCATGTTATGTTTTATATAAATGTTATATAAAAATTATCATGAGATAGTTTCTTTGATTATTTGTGCTAAGTTTTACAGGTATGGTAGGCATGTTGTATATTATATCTCAATTCAGACTGAGCCTGTTTCAGCTGCTCAATAGCTACAGCTATGAGACAGCAGAATGACTAATACCTCTAGCATGTGCTAACACATTAGGATTGGCTTGAAGATATATAATAAAACTTTATAGTGAAAACTGTGGCTTGGACAGCTTTATTAAAAACTATGTTCATGTGTAGATCAAGCCTTCAATCTCCCTTCCTCCCTTTCTTCCTTCCATTCTTTCTTCCTCCCTTTCTTCCTTCCATTCTTCCTTCCATTCTTCCTTCCTTCCTTCCTTCCTTCCTTCCTTCCTTCCTTCCTTCCTTCCTTCCAAAAGGCAGTCTCGTGTCCTAATGCCTTATACATTATGTTACTGCCTTACTAGTTCTGTTTTTGCTATGACCCTTTTGGGAACTTAGGAATCTGATGTGAGTACGTTGTGGCATCCTGTCTATTAAAAAGCTGTCCTTTATTTTGTTTTTTTAAAAAAAATAAGCAACAAACAAAAGGCATCTTCTGTACCACCGTGTTCATTTTTATTTAGTTGATAACATGCATGTGAAAGAGATGTAACTTTTGACCTCATGCTTTTCTGTAAGGCGCTTTTCACTTTCACCCTTGTTGGTCTGAAGGACTGTAGAACTGGGTTTCATGGATTATTTACACCTCTAATTGACCTGGCAAAGAGAGGTGTCGGTGTTAGGTTAAACCTTTATTCATTATTTTGTGCACACTGTCTTTGAAGATGGCTGATCTCGAGCCTTCTGGAACCAGGCAGAATGGTATGGGGTTAGTCAGGTGACAGATAGTTAAGGCAAACACTGCTAAGCAAGCCAAAGCCAGCCTATATGTTCTGGACCCAGGAACCAATTCAGTGGGTCAGACATGCTTAGGTGGAGTACCAGCTTTAATAAAGTGAGCAAGCTGGGGTGTGCAGGGATGAGTCCAAGGGTTGCTTTGTGTTGACTACAACACAAAGATTTGAGCTTATAAATTGGCTTAGGCCTTGTTCAAACTCTGGTTCCCAAGGTAAAGTAAAAGAAGTTTCCTTCCAGCCTCTGCTTTTCTCTTCTTGGCCCCTCCTCACTCGGGTGGAGATTTAGCTTAACTCCAAGCTTAATAAGCTACAGAACTCTGAATGTTTTTTCTTTGTTTGCTTTTCCTGCATCCTCTCCAACATTTGCTGTCAGATGTCTTTATGACAGCCGTTCTGATCTAGAAGGGCAAACCAGGCAGCCATTATGAAAATCAGTATGGAGGTTCCTCCAAAAGGAACTACCATATGACTCATCTATATCACTCCTGGACAGAATGCCCAAAGGATTCTGCATTCTACCACAGAGAAACTTACCTTCTGCTGATATTCATGTTTTCTGCTGGTATGTTCATGATGTCAAGGAAATGGAACCAGTCTAGAGGTTGATTGACAGATGAATGGATAATAATAATATCACCCATATATGCAACGGAATATTATTCAGCAATAAAGAAAAATGAATGGCTGAATCTTCAAGAAAGTAGATACAGCTAGAAAATATAATATTTAGAGATGTTTCCTGTAATCAGACTTTTTACTGCTTGATGGGTCCCTCTTACTACCACCCTTCTCCACCCTTCTCCCTTCCAACCCTGTGACACTGGGTAGGAGAAGAAGGCGGCTGCGGGGGGAGGGGGAGGGGGGGGGAAGGGGGGGAGGATTGATATTGTTAGACGATTTCCTACTGATTGGGGCATTGAGTTTCTTGAGGCATTTTGATCTTCATCATCAGGATATCTCCAGCAGCAGCAGGAACAGCAGCTGCTACAATCCTCTTGGGGAATCTTTTGTTTATATACCCTCACAAGAGTCGACCCCAGAATTCCAAACATCCCACACTTGCAAAAGCTATCCATAGCTGGCAAAATCACACCCCTGCCAGAGCATGAGGCAAATCATAGTCTGCTGCTGTGGACAATCCGAAGCAGCCCTGTCTCCCACACATAGGATTAAAACAAAAACATATTCCCACAACATTTCTATATCTTTAAAGAAGCCAAAATTCTAACTACAGTACTCAAACCGAGAAACACAAGGTCTGTATGTGCTCTCTCATATGTGGATCTTGGCTGTAATGAAGTCATATGTATTTGTAAACAGGTGTACGTGCAAACAAAGCTGTAGAAAGGTGACAAGAGAGGGTAATCATTGGTGAGTGGGGGTGGTGTGCAGAAGGACACATGGGACTGGAAAGAGGAAAAGAAACTAGGGCAGGGAGACTACAAGGGGGAAACGGGAGGCCCACAAGAATGCAGTTTGAGAATTTTGTGATCGTATGATTGTGTTGCATGCTGTTTTTTTGTTCCAAGGGGAGGTGTTTGTAATCTGAAGTTTTCCCTCTATTTTTCTTTGTTTAAAACTACTATGTCATTCTATTATAGTGTTACTTAATATGTAAGTTTCATTGATGTACATAAAGTATTTCTTAAAATGTACACATATTTACGCACGCACACACACACACACACACACACACACACACACACACACACACGATGCAAATACCTTGCCACCATTTCCCCAGCCCTCAATGCCTGTAGCTGTGATTGTTGGAGCCCCAGGAACCGGTGCCCTTTCTTCATCCAGGATGCTGGTCCCTAACACAGCATGGACTCTAGGCCTTTGCATATGTGAGCAATCCCAATGCTGGCCCAGACAGACCTATTGAGGCTTCTGAATAATTGCATTTTCTCCACTGCTGCTCTTGGACATCTAAATATACTGACCTCAAGAGCAGAGTGTGGGTTCTGAGGGCATCCATCTCCTGGATCTCCTCTTCCACTCTCATGGTGTCGTCAAGTAGCTGGGACCTACCTGCTGACTCTTTCCTACTCTCTAGTGTAATTTGCTCTTTTTTTTTTTTTTTAAGCCTCAGGCCATGTCCTATTTCTTATCGAATAAATGAAACATCTCCCTGTATACATTTTCCCCAGATTTTGTGTGTTGTGTTTTGTTATGGATGTTTTGGGTTCAGTCTGCCATTGATGCCAGAACTGTAATCAATGTTTGCAAGTAAACTGTCCATTTTACTAACTTGGTTTATTCCCACTGCTGTAGGCTGACATTTGAGAAAGGGCATGGGGAAACTACCTGCCATCTTTAGTGCGGTTTGTTCACCCTGAGCAGGGCAGAGACAGCTTGTGTGTAAACTGTAGATTTTTGGTTTCCTAACTACATTATGTACCTAAGCGGTACTCAGTGCCGGCTTCATGATCAAATTGGGAACATCTAAAGCGTGCTAAGGCCCAGGTAAGCCTGTCATGGATAAAATGTGTGTCATCTCCTAGGTGAGATGTGCAGCAGTACCCTATAGTACACTAGTGTACATCCCCAAGTTTACCTGATGGCACGAGAGATGAGGAATTGAGTGTGGAAGACCACAGAGGTCCCAGCTAAGAATCCAGGAGCACATGGGTGTGATGGGTGCAGTTTTTATCTTATCACACTGCTACCCATTGGGTCCAATTTTACTCCTTTTAACTCCCCTTCACAAGAGTGGCCAAGTCCCTGTGGTAATATTCAACCGTTAGGTTTGGAAGCTTTTCTTTCAAATTCTCAATGGTTTATTCAATATGACCAAATGCAGAATACACACGGTTTATATTTAGCTGTGTTCTGTCCACTGTACAAGCTCCTTGACTATGTGTGGTAGCAGTATTCATGTTTTCCTAGCCTTCTCGTTCTTACTAAGTCAAGGTAATTGTTATGTCCATCCTATGTCTGAAGGACAGTGGTGCATTCTACTTCAGCTTAAAGAGCCGGGGCGGAAACTTAGCCACCTGGCAGAAAGGTCTTTGAAACATCGTTGGTGACCTTATTTCCAGTGAATATATTCTCGTAGATACTTTTGATGATATTGATTCATCCCACCATGGTCTTACCACAGGTTAGTCCAAAGTGTGAGAATATAGCCATACCTCAGATCCCAGTTCACCCGCCTCTCTGGCTTGCTAAGATAAGCCCCCCCAACACCTCATTTTTTTTTAGATTAATTTGACCCGTGTGTTTTCTCTGTGACTGCATGGATGAGTGTTGTATCTAGCTTCAGGATATGGGCAGTGGCCACTGCCGGTGGTAAAGGGTCTCTTTTCAAAGCCCCGAGGATTGGAAAACATGTCAGGCTGCCTTGGATGGAATGCATCGTGTCCAAACTTTGTGGGACTGATTATTTTTTTTTCTTTTGATCATGTTCATCCTTATTTTTTATGCATTTGTAAATGTTCCTGTATTACATAATAATGTGGCTTCTAATTTATAGTGGAATTTTCTTTAACATTAAAAAAGGTGTGTGTGTGTGTGTGTGTGTGTGTGTGTGTGTGTTGGAGGTCTAAGTACAGTCTCATGTAGATGGGTCGCTCACTGCATCTTTTTTTACATAGATTCTGGGGATCAGATCCATGTCACCAGGCTTACAGGGAGCACTTTTATCTGCTGAGCCTTCTGACTGGCTCTGGTTTTTTTGTTTTTTTTCTTTTTTGTATTTTTCTTTTCTTTTTTTTTCTTTTTCTTTTAATAGTACAGTATTTTAATTAATTCCTTGAGAGTTTCCTATCTTGATATCTCGATTACATTCATCTGCCACCCCTCCCCCTAACTACTCCAAGATCTACTTACTTCCTACCCCCACCCCCTCTCAAAGGAGAGACTATGGACTATGTCCTGGTCCTCTGGCTCTTGCAATCTTCCCACCTCATCTTCTATAATGTTCCATGGGTCTTAAGTGTAGGGGTCGTATTGTAAATATGTTAACTGGAAACACTCACTCCAGGATGAGTAGGCCTCTGCATTTTGACCAGTTGTGGTGTCTTAGTTAGGGTTTTACTGCTGTGAACAGACACCATGACCAAGGCAATTCTTATAAGGACAACATTTAGTTGGGACTGGCTTACAGGTTCAGAGGTTCAGTCCATTATCATCAAAGTGGGAACAAAAAGCAGCTTCCAGGCAGGCATGGTGCAGGAGGAGCTGAGAGTTCTACATTTTCATCTGAAGTCTCCTGGGAGAAGACTGGCTTCTAGGCAGCTAGGACGAAGGTCTCATTGCCCACCCCCACAACAAGACCACACCTACTTCAACAAGGCCACGCCCACTCCATCCAGGCTATACCCCCAGTGGTGCTACTCCTTAGGCCAAGCATTTTCAAGCACCACATGTGGCTTTTGTAATGAGCTTCATCAGCTGCAAAAAAGAAGTCTGTTTACTTGTTTGGTTAGTTTTGGTGAGGGCTGAGAACTGCACTTATCAGTAGGTATAAGAGAAATCTAGAGAGCAGTGAGAGATAATACTGGTTTACGAAAGTGCTAGTAGTAGGCTCTCTAGCTCCCATGGCCTCATAGCCATGGGTAGTTGGCTAAGTTTAGATTGCTAGGCATGAATTCCCTCTTATTGAGCTGCCCTCATGTACAATTAGGTAACTCTTGGTTACCACCAGGGTATCAGTGCCATTAGTGCACCTTTACGGGTATTTTGCTGTTCTGGTCCTTGTGGTTCTCCAGCATCAAAGCTAGATAGGACTATTGATTGATTTTCTCCCTCGACAGCCATGTCAAGTTCTGATACTGTGAGAACTAGTCCTTGGAGAGGAGGCTTCTGGGTCAGATCCAAGGCCGGTCAGAGTCTCTTCAGCAAAGGATCTTAACCTTTTTTTGAAAGCCAGTAGAAAAGTGAAAGTTCTGAACTATTCCTGTCACTATTCTTGTCTTCTCATTTTTAATCAAAAAAAAGAAAAATCATTGTACAGGTTGACTTTTTGTTAACTACAATGTGACTATAATTAGCAAAGGAAAAAAAATGAAAACCTTCCTAATTTCCCTAGATGCCAAAGTAGAATTTCCCCTGGTCCTATTAAGTCACTCTCCCCAAGGAACTTATTACTGGGGCTTGTGAAACACTCTCCTATATATTTGAATGTTAGTTAATACTAAAGACCAGAGCTTTTAGTCTGAGCTTAATAGTGGTCCTTATGTCAGGTATCTTTCCATATGCTCAACCAGAAATGTCCTTTTAAAGACATCCACTGAAGCAAATGAATGGCATCTCTTCTGTGTGTGCTTCTTGTGTGTTTGGTCTGCTCACTGGCAGGTGTTGGTCATAAAAACCACAGACAATGGAGTGCATTGGCATTGTGATGTAACCCTAAGGCTCTCCTTCATGTGGTGCTCACCGATTCCTCTTTAGCATTTTAAAAAGATTTTTAATGAAAAGTTTTTCATTACTCTATATTTTGATCCTACTCTTTCCCCTTACCCAGCACCTCTCAGATTCTTCCTACCTACCCATCTATTCAATTTCATGTTCTTTCTCAAAGGAGGGGAGGAAGGAAGGAAGGGAGGGAGGGAAGGAGGGAAGGAGGGAGGGAGGGAAGGAGGCAGGAAGGGAGGGAGGAACAAAGGGAGGAAGGAAAATAAAAACTAAACAAACTAAGAAAAAAACAAACAAACAAAAAATCAGTCACTGGCAAATCCACCCCACTCCAGGGCAGGCTCCATGCTCAGGTGTCATTGGCCAGCACCATACAATGTTCTGTTTACCATCTCACACTGGTGTCTTATAAAGGATTCCTTTGAGAGAAAATGAAATAAGGCACTTAGACTTAATTCCCTCCAAACCCGCAGTGATACTGCTCCTGGCCTTTTCAAAAGCAGTGTGGCCTTGGGCGAGTCACTGTTGATTTCCTGTGAATACCAGTTTCCTTTGGCCAAAGCTAATAACTGCCAATAACACATCTGCCTGTTGAAAGGGAAGGAGAGAAAAGCATGGGTACAGGCTGGGGTCTTGGGGAGCTTCTGACATGCCCGTGGGACCCCAACCTGGAGTCTTATTTCACATTGGGAAGAGGAGTAGAAACGGAAGATGGAAGTGTCTTGGACTCCAGTATTGTCAGTAGAAATGGTGGTAAATGGCCATAATGAGGCTGGAGCTTGAAGGAGAGGCCAGCTGATTTGCTGATAGAAAGGTGCAGCGTGTTGAAAAGTCCAAGTTTGGGGCCTGTGACCAAATGGTGGCACCATTACTGAGCTAAACCTACTTGCCCCCCAGAAAGTGCAAGGGACTCCCCGACATGACATGCGTGGCATTAGAAGAGTCATTCTGCACGGGGCAGGTTTTATTCATGGCTCAAGAAAAGCGCTGGAAGCTTTTGTTGCTTCTGCCCTCTCCGCTTTCTTGCTCTAGGCTGCTGGTAACCTCGCATACGTGTGTAGGTGTCATTGCTTTAATGTCACTGAGTGCTATGCTGGGTCCCTGAAGTTTCACAGCCCACCAGCTGTCATTCACACATCCCAGTTGGATCCTCAGTGGAGGTTTCTGTCGTCTTTTCTAGCCACATCCTAACAAGCTAAAGGATGCTGGCTCTGCCCTACTTGGATCTGTGCACACAACCCTTAGATCTCTGAGTTGTCTCACCTAACCAGTCTTGGGTTGTTTAATCCTGCCCACGTGCTTACACAGACCAGGCATCCCAGTGCCACACCCAGACTCCTGGTTACAGAATGCTCTTTGATGCCTTTCCTAACCTTGTTCAGTGCTCTTGGGCTTTTTGCATGTTAGGAAGCTATGCTACTTTTCGTAAATGTGCAGACAAAGTCCTACAGCTTTCGAGGGGGTAGGGGGGAACTGTTGTTCTGACACACAGAACATTTGTTGTCGTGTGTACTGTACTAATGACCCACCCTGTCAACGTTATAATTGGCAGGTAGGCATCTAGTTTCTTCACTAGTGTGTATGTGTTTTATGATTGAAGAATTGTTTTAAAAGTATCAAGGTACATTATTGATTCTTTACTGCAAAGTCACAACGGAGGTAAAAAGCAGGTGCCAGTCAAATTCTTGAGAATCATCCTGAGAATAATGTATATGTGTGTGTATGTATGTGTGTCTCTCTGTGTGTATATATATTACTATATAATATATATTAATGATGAGTTATTTGGGGGGTTGGGATAGAACTTTGAAGTCAGTTCTTATGACATAGATCTGACACAGAACATTACCAGTGATTTGGGAGCTCATTTGCTGCTTGAATCCCTTCCTCTCTGGGGAGGCACCACATCTCCCAAGACAGGTCACCCCAATCTCAGGCAGCAATTTCTATCAAAGAAAACAATACAGCAGTCCATGTGTTCTCGTCACATCTTGCTCTCTCATGTTGTATTTGCACAGTTGACTTTCTTAGGCCTTAGCATAGGGCTTCAACTTATTTAATCTTGCACGACCTTGCATGACCTTGCATGACCTTGCATGACCTTGCCTTCTGATTGTTTTGTACCTGGTTCATTTTCATTCCGCCATTTGAGCTCACTTATATACTCTGTCCAGGGGAGCTTCTGGGTTTCAGCTGAACCTTTGGGGCAAGGTGATGGGCTCTTTTGCTCTGTCCAGTTCCATATTGGCTTTTATGTCTGTTTGTCTTTCCTTTTTCCTATTCCATGCCTTTGGCATGTATATTGGTCCAGAGTTCATTACACAATGCAGTGGTTCTCAACCTGTGGGTCACAGGAACCTTTCACAGAGGTCACCTATAGCCATCAGGAAACACAGATATTTATGTTATGATTCATAATAGTAGCAAGATCATAGTTATGAAGTAGCAACAAAAAAAATTGTATGATTGGAGAGTAGTACACGAGGAGCTGTTTTGAAGGGTCGCAGCATTAGGGAGGTTGAGGACCACTGCTGTAATGAAACACTTCAAGCCGGATAACCAGCTTTATAAAGGAGGGAAGTCTATTTTCACTCACAGTTTTTGAGATCCAAGGCCAAGAGTTCATTTACGTCTGGTATGGCCTTCTTGATTACAGAGTGTGTAGGTGGTTTACAGATGATCTGTGCTGGAGGGAGGGAGGGAGGGAGGGAGGGAAGGAGAGAGAGAGAGAGAGAGAGAGAGAGAGAGAGAGAGAGAGAGAGAGAGAGATTAGCATTTCTCCTCTCCTTCTGTTGTGAAATTCAAAGAGAGAGATATTAGCATTTCTCCTCTCCTTCTGTTGTGAAATTCAATCTTGGAGTTGTACCCTGACCTCAACTACTCCTAATTCAGTCATGGGGTTACATCTAGCCTCATCTACTCCTAATGAATCCCAAGGCCTCCCTCTAAATTGTTTCTCTTCTCTTAATATCTCACAATGGGAATTAGATTTCAACACATGAGCCACTTTGGGACCTACTTAAGCCACATACAAGTCATGCGTGTGGCACCCTGCAGCCCACATCTCTGTGGTACTGAGTTAACTGACCTTGTTGCTGAGTTGCAAGTCCATATTTCCAGAAGAGGCCTGGCTTTTCTGTCTACACTGCATTGATCCTGATACCTAGGGTTAGGTGCTAGACCAGGGAAGGAAAGGAAGCAGGGACTAAGTACAGCCCATGCTTGGACCTTTCAGTAGGTTTTTGCCTTCCTGTGGACGTGCATGGATACACAGCCATGAACTGTAACCGGATGCTAGTCTGTCTATTCCACCCCGTTCCCCAGGCCTCACACATGATAAACCAACCCTTAGACCACTGAGCTACAGTATATCCATAGCTATTGTACGCTATTTTCTATTCTTAATGACGAATTGAAGGGCTGGGTGTTGTGATATTCACCTTTAATCCCAGCATTCAGGAAGCAGAGGCAGGCAGAGTTCTGTGAGTTCAAGCCATCCTGGTCTACTTAGTGAGCTCCAGGCCAGCCAAAGCTACATAGTGAGACTCTGTCTCAAAAGAGATTGGGGAGAGAGGAAGGAAGGAAGGAAGAAAAAAAGGAGAAAGCAGGAGGTTTATTTATGGAAGTTTACTGGTTTCTGGTCCTTAAACGATCCCCTTAATCATTTCTTTGTAGTAGGTTTTTGACAGACATTGGCCCCTAAATCATGATACAATAGCAGTATTGTTCAGGTGATGTAAAGAAAACTTGGTAAAATGGCACACCTTTTGATATATTCTATGTTTCTGTATGTATTGAAATAGCTCCTTCAAAGTAATTAAATCCTACTCAGTCTTACCTGAGTTCTCAATGTGAATAGATGTTCTTTTTAACTTTCAAATTATTCGTGTTTAAACCACTTCCATAAGTCCTTTACAACCCGTGAGCTTAGATCTGTAAGCTTAGAAAGCACATATGTTGACTTGTAAACAGTTTGCCTTGGATGTAATCTGGCTTTTTTGGATGCAGGGGAGTTGGGCAGGGGATTCTGTTTGTTTGGTTTTTGTTTTTGTTTTTGTTTTTTTCATTTTTGAGTCCTCTGTTGAGCTCTATGTTATAACACTCCACTTAACCATCCTTTAGGCTCTCATAATTCTAAAGAGAGTGTGTGTGTGCATGTGTATATGTATGTGTGCATGTATGTGCATGTGCATGCATATGTGTATGTATGTGTGTATTGCTATTATAAGATACAAAGTCTTGAAGGTATTGTTTTATTACCTTAAAATAATAAAGCAAAGCTCTCCACTTCCCTTTTGCTTTAGTTTTGACTGGTTTTTGATGTTGCCACTTGACAGACAGTGAAGTGAAGCAGGAGTTGCTAAGTTCTGCTTTTGTTATCTGTTAACGCCACACAGCTATTTTGGGCAACAGGCCTGTCTCATCAGTTTCTTGCATCCCAAATGAACAGGGAAAGCATTCCGGTGGGCTCTTAACATTTTAAGAAATGCATTCACTCTATACTTGCATGTCTGTGTGTGCATCCCACTCTGGAACATACAAGCCTGTGTCCCACCTTTTTGGCTCTCCTGTCACTTGTTCTAGGATTTTTCTGTCCAATGTCAGTGAAGTCTGAACACTCAATTTTTTTTTCTCTCTTCAAAGAACCTTATAGTTAGTTAGCATGCTGTCTTAGCCAATCAGCAGTCTCCCCTTTGAGGGTCTTCCTGATAACATGAAATGTGTTCTGAAGTGTGGGAGACACGTCTGATTTGATAGTCAAGGCTCCTTTTTCCCTTTACGTCTTTTAGTGCATCCTGACTGCCTTACCCCGTTTCTGTCAGCTAGAATCCAGTCTGTGGGCCCAGCTCATTCAGCATCTTATTTCCAAGACCTTCTTAGAGTAGAGCTTGAGGCTTAGGCCAGCTGCCAGTGCTTTTAGCTGACTGTACCTTCCTGGAGATGGAGATGTCTCGTCGATGTCTCGCTGTGGAAACCCCCTCGGTGCTAGTCAGTCTGCTTGGTGGCACATCATTTTCTTTCTTCTCTCAGACCACGTGGCCTACGGGATGTTTCTAAGGTGACATCATCGGATCCCCCTCCATCATTCATAGCATTTCCTATATTTCCAGCTAAGCATGGATGTTAATGTTAGTAAATGTTTTACTGCCACTTCCTAGTGACCCAACCTGCCCAAAGGGATTCTTTTTCTAGGATGATACTCAAATCTGGCTGCCACAGATTAAGGACTTACTCTGAGCGAAGCCCAACACTAGGTAGGCTATAGATCTTCATGGAATTCCACTTATGGATAGTGTTTTCTTCTGAACATCACAAAGTTCTTAGTATTCTGCGTGTAGGATTCTTAGTACTATTTTTAGAGCTCGCTGCAGCTCAGTGTGACTTCCGGAGGAGTCCACTTATTATTTTCTTCCTGTTGTAGACAAATGGTATTGCTGTGTACTCACGCTTCTCTTTCTAAATTTGTTCTTCCAGAGGACCTTCGAGAAAAATATTATTTACTGTGTATAGTAAACACAGATCCTTATAGGAAAATATACGGGTGGCTATCATGATGGGGGGCAAGATTACAAACTTCTGGGAACTTCTGGGTACCTTATGTCAAAGTAGAAAATTTAGTAAACACTTGATGTGCATACAAGACTTCTCTATAGAGTGGTTCATGTTACCTCCCTATGTTAGAGCAACATAGCCAATTAATACTTAAGTGGGCCTTTATTCCTGATCTAGCCTTGCTGCCAAAGTTAGGGACATCTACACATCTGTTATTTTTACTAGCAATGTGTACAATATGTGTGTGTGCATTATGTGTATCCATTACTTACTAAATATATCATAAATATGCCAGGCACAGTCCTCCTAGGTAAACTTTCCTGGGTAATACACTGAGGAATGATAAAGAATGTGTTCCAATATGTAAGTGAAGTTCATCACTTACATACAATGATGGCCGTAGAAAAACTTTGTAAGAATTGGAATTCAAGGAAGAGATGAGGTCATGCTCAGTCAGTTATTGGATGAATGGGTGAGTGAATGAATGAGTGAGTGAGTAAATGAATGAATGAATGAGTGAGTGAATGAATGAATAGTGAATAAATGAGTGAATGAGTGAATAAATGAGTAAATAAATGAGTGAATGAATAAAGCAAGTAACCATGTTTTACCTTTGAGGGTTAGGTATCTGTTACAACTTCTTCTTTTCAGTAACTTAGAGAAGTTTAAAGGTAATGAACAAGGGTGGCAGCTGCTTGAACAAGAAGGTGGTGAGAGGAAGCAATGGCTATGGAAAGCTTCCCAGCTGCCCTACAAGTCCCTCGGGTTGGCATCCTACAGTGTTCTAGAATGTGCTGGATGAAGAACGTAATTAGAGCAAGCAGATGACCTGATCCAGCAAGTAGAGCCTGTTGTGGAAGGTTCCTGAAGCTTAATGGTCTAGTGAGGAGGGCAGGTGCAGAAGTGCCAGTCATGATGGCAGGCATCTGGAAGAAGCTGGGCCAGGGACAGGGAGGGGGCTGATGAACACTTTTGTTCCACGGGCAGAAGCTGAGTTCAAAACAAGCAAAGCAAAAGCTTTACAGACAGGTCGCACGAGAGCTAAGGTAGTGTGAGTCGTAGAAGTGAGCCATCACTTCTGGGTACCACGAAGTCCTACTGCGCACAACATTTAAGTTAAATGGGGCAGCAGCGGAAGGTGATTGAAGGGATGCCCCAATACATCTGTGGATGATTTTCCAGAGAAAAGAGGGGGACTTCCAGGAAAAGCAGACACTGAACTGGAGGCAGCAGCAGATGTTGGCAGAGCCTGAGCTGTGCAGTCCAGTGATGATGTACTAATACAGTTGACATCGTCTTCCCCTGCCCCAGCTCCATACTCATGTCTGGAGACCTGCAATGTACTGAAGAGTTTCTCTTTAGTTTCCATACTTGGGCAGGTGCTTCATTTTTTTAGTGCCTTGCTTCAAAGTATAGTACGAACACCCAAACAAGTGCCCAACTCCTGGTCTCAGAGTTCATCCCTGCCTTCTCTCCTCCATCTAAGCAGCTACTGTGCTCCCAACTGAACATTGCAAATGACTCTCTTCCATTTAGACAATGCAGAATGAAGGTTTTCAAGTCTCCTTTGTAGCTACAGTAACTGCCTCTGCATTTATAGAGAGAATGAGAACATCTAAATTGTTTCTCCAGATTGCTTTGAAACAAAAACACAGCTTGGCCCAGGACAGAAAGGAAAAGGTTACTTTTATTTGTGCGTGTGCCCATGCACTGTCTGTGTGTGTGCTTTGTAAAGGACAGTGGTTAGTATTCCTGTTTCCTCCTAAGGAGAACACAGCTTTAATTGCATCTCTTAAGTCCCCAGCTAGTTTTCCAGTTCTTACTCTTTTATTAGCTTCCGAATGTTGTAAGCATGATTGTCTGATTAATCACCTCAATCTAGGTCAAGAATCCTGAGCAAACAATATAGTCCCTTTAAGGACCAATATTGGACACCATTGACTAACAGGTAATTGGACTCTGTGTAGTATGTTTAGAAGATAATACAATAGATGTTTTGAGCTTAGATGTGGCCTTTCACCTAATTGCATAATCTGCACATTTGTAATGGCTCTCTAAGCGTGTTATGAGGCAACTCTTCTCCCTCCTACCTACTCACCCCTGCATTTCAGTTGCATAACCCTTATATAGAGATGGTAGTTTAGAGGAAGACTTACTTATTTAATATCTACTTATAGAATTGCATGAGAAAAGTCATTATTTTGCTACCAACGTTGGTTCACACTGGCTGTAATCCTGGTTAACAATTATTCCCTCTACTTGTGTCATGAGCACTTTTTTCCCTATAGCAAATATTTTAAAAGAGAATTTACCTTTTATAATCCCCATGGAGACTAGCATACACAGACAGTTTGAGTAGCGAGTATCAGTCTACATTGCTAACACAAAGTCTTCACAGCCTTGGTTTATTGATGGCTGAGGAGGTCAGGCCCAGACAATAAATTGCTTTGTTTAGTGTTGTACAGAAATGCCCTAGGCAGAGTTTGAACACAGATCTGACTCAAGGGCTCCTCCTCCCATAATCTGCTTTTCTGATTTCGTAATGGATAAGAATGGCTAGGATATTTCCTTGTACTGCCCCAATGGTATCACAGTTGTACATGTTGTACAAAACCTTGTAAGAAAGTGGAAGCGACCGGTTAGCATTGTGTTTAACTTGGTCTATCTTGAGTACTTTAGGTTTAACAGATAATCGATAAGAGATTTTAGATAGGATATTTATTTTTTTTAAATATATCCTACAGCTCTTTCAGATCGTGGGCTTTTGCTTGGTGTAACATGAAGTGGCCAGTGTGTCTGACACTCTACCGTGGTAGGAAGATAATGAGAGATGTAGGTTACAAGGGCTATTTCTACATTCTTTTCCTATCAGTTGTCTCATGGTGAATCCACACCCCGTTGTCTTTCACCTGTGCTATCACATGGCCTCCCAACGGCCTTTCACTTGATGCTTGCGGTTGATTTCTGCTAGATTAAGAACATAAATTCAAGTTGCTCATTGTGTCTCTGGACCTGCTCCCGCCTCCTGTTGCTTTAGGTTCTCTTAGCCGTGTCTTCCCCCAGGGAACACTCATTGATTCAGTCAATACTATCCCTCATTTTTTCTAACTATCACTAAGGTCTCAGTTCAGCCTCTTGAGAGGTCTTCTCTGACCACTCAGTATGAAGCATCACTTGCCCTGGACAAAGCACTGATTTCTGCAAAAGATATAACCACAGCAAGACTGAACTAAATGAGCTTCCACTACCTGCCAGCCATTTTCTACGTATGTATCCCTTAGAATGACCTGTAATTATCTCACTCTACTCTAGAGAATAAACCCCAAAGAGGGACTCTTATCTTCAGCTGTTTCTGGAATGTTTTGTAAAATGCCTTCCCAAAGAGATTAAATATGAACAAATGATGGGATTAAGTTTAGCGGATTGGGTTGTGGTATCTATGATGAGGCTTGGAAAAGGTTAAGCCGTTCGTGTAGATAACCTTTGAGCCTTTCTGTCCTTGGTCGCACCTTGCTGTGTGGCCTGAAAGCACAAGCTGGGTCTGTACAGAGGGAGGAGGAAGCCTAAGGCCCTCTTATTAGGTAACCAAACAATAAATGCTCAGAAGAAACCAGGTAGCTGCTGGCACGAGCTAATGGTTACCGAATATCTCTTCAAATATAGAAATTTGGCTACAGTTACAAATCAACGTTTGACTTCTGGCTGAGTACTGACTACTGACTAGGTCAACTGTTTTTTTTTTTTTTTTTTTTTTTTTTTTTTTTTATATAAAACATCTCTGAAAAGACTCAGTCCTTTCATTTCCTTGTTCTTATAAATACAAACACTGTTGGCTTTTTACCCATACCCAGAAGATACTAACTTCTGAGTGCTTTAGGACTAGAAGACAGCATAAAATGATCAGCCCTGCTTCCTCATTTATCAAGAATAAAACATAACCGGGAAGGGTTTATTCAGGGTGGTGTATGTAATTGGTAGAGAAACCAGAACTGGCCCCACAGCCTGTGCACAGGTTTAGTGATTGGCTTTGCTGAGGAAGGGAAGCACGTGCTCATTACAGAGAAGTAACATGCTGCCCCGCTGCCAGCCCTCATTTGTTGATAATAGAAATTATTTCGGGAGGGTGATATGGCCGCCTTCAGCATGCTACTTTTATATCCTTGTATGCAAATACCCAAGCAGTGTTTTGTTAATGGTGACTGTCAGATGGCTATTTATTTCCCTCTGCTGCTATTTCAGGCTCCTCAGAACTCTGTACACACGCTTTGGTCATATTATAACTAAAAACGAAGAAGTCGGCTTGGTAAATCTGTGATTTCGTGTGTGCTTAGGGTATTTAAGTAATTTTTATCATTAGTTGAAATTATGATATTATTCAGAAAACAGAACTTCTAATGTTGGCTACAACTCAGATCAAGTAGGGTATTACTAAATTTATATCTTCAGTATAGCTGGAGGCTAGAACTCCAAATTACTGAATCACTGCACTCCTTTATCATTTGAAAGCTAAAAGGTGGACTGGAGAGATGGCTCAGCAGTCAAGAGCACTGACTGCTCTTCCAAGGGTCTCAAGTTCAATTCCCAGCAACCACATGGGGGCTTACAACCACCTACAGTGGGATCCAATGCCCTCTTTTGGTGTGTCTGGAGACAGCTACAGTGTACTCATGTAGAATAAATACATCTTTGAAAAAAAAAAAAAGAAAGAAAAAGAAAACTAAAAGGTATGTTAATCAGCCTTCTGTTGCTGGAATAAAGTATTTGAGACAATGAGTTGAAAAGGAACAAAGGTATCTGGGCTTCTGTTTCATATTCTCCAGGACAGAGTTGCTTAGGCCCATTGCTTCAGGCCCACAGTAAAGCAGCAGGGTACCATGGCACAGAGTTCCTGGTCAAAGAAATGCTGGTAAGTTTGTGAAGAAATGCTGTCAAGAATCCATACCTTATAACAAGTGCAAAGAGAACAATGGAGAGGCCAGGAGGAGGAAGCAGGAAGAAGTGGGGAGGGAGGAAGAAGTAGGGGCAGGGAGGAGGGGGCAGGGAGGAGGAGACTGAAAGTGAAAGACAGAGGGGAAGAACAAGCCGGCTTCAAAGGTATGCACTTAGTCATCTAGCAGTTGGCCATACATGTCCTTCTAGTGTTGTCATGGAATGGCAACCAAGCCTTTGACAGAAGGCCTTAAGGGGACATTTAATATCTCAGCCACTACATTATCCACTTCAGTGTATCACTTAGTGTCCACACCAGAGTCATTTATTCTAGAAGACCGGTTTGATTCTGGTGGCTTTAAGAAGTCACAAAGCAGAACAACATTAACAGAAGCTTTAGGAAAGGAGGGTCACTGCTTGCCAGTTTGCTCTGTAAAAACTGTTGTCTAATCAGTTCCAGTACAGATAGGGAAGTACTTTCCAGGCCCCACCCCTTACTGAGGAGGGAGGAGGAAGCAATTTGTGTTGAAGGTGTGCCAGTTCCAGTGAATGGCTCCACACGCATGCATGCACTAATTGGGCTCAGTGTATTATGAGGGTCAGGGTGAAAGTGAGGGTGCGGGACATGTTGGGAGGATTATAGAGAAGAAATAAGAGGTGGATATGAACATGATCCATTTTTTGCCTGTGTGAAAGTCTCAAGAATAAAGTTGTTTTTTGTTTTGGTTTTAAGAAACTGGTCGTATCTGTAATTGTCAAGTGTCTAGCTGAGCGTCTCGGACCTGGAAATGAGCGCCTGAAAGATCTGGAACCTCCAAACTAAACTGAAGAAATGTGCGTCAGTAGTGTTGTGTGTTTGTTACACTGTTGGGCAAAGATATAAGTGATAGGTGCAAACCTAAATCCCTTTTGCAATGCAGAACTCACTGTTCAGTATGAGATTATATAATAATTATATATTATATATGTATACAATACATATGCATATACATATACAAGTATATATAATATATGTAATGTATATTTTATTTATGTATTATTATATGTTATAAACATATAAAATATATACATATGCACATATGTGTGTGTATATATATATACATATATATATATAATGTGATACTTGAAGCAGTTCAGTGATGTTGGTATAGTTGGTCATTTATGGAGTTGTTTCTTTTCATCTGTATGTCTGTACTTGACAGCCATATGATACATGTCTAGGAACCTCAAATTTGAGGAGATAACCCTTTAAGCATGGTTTTGTATATGCTTGGCCCAGGGAATGGAACTATTTGGAGTTGTGGCCTTGTTGGAGTAGGTGTGTCACTGTGGGTGTGAGCTTTAAGACCCTCATCCTAGCTTCCAGGAAGTCAGTCTTCCACTAGCAGCCTTCAGATGAAGGTGAAGAACTCTTAGCTCTGCCTGCACCATGCCTGCCTAGATGCTGCCATGCTCCCACCTTGATGATAATGGACTGACCCTCTGAACCTGTAAGCCATCCTTAATTAAATGTTTTTTTTTAATAAGGATTGCCTTGGTCATGGTGTCTGTTCACGGCAGTAAAACCCTAAGACAGCATTCATTCTCATTCTTTCTCTCTCTCTCTTTCTTCCTCACCCCTGTCTCTCTGTCTCTTCCCTCCCCCTAACATATGACAGGAACAACACCATCTACCAGGAATACATTGGTTCCTAGCCTTTGGTTTGAGTTCTATTAAAAGATTAGATGTCAGTTTGAATTTGGAGAAGGCATTTAGACAGGGCCGAGTGAGCTACCTTGGCAGCTCTGGGGGAGAGTGGTAAGCAAGAGACCTGAAGTATCATGAACCAATTGCCAGGGTCTTCAATAGACAGAAGAGTTTGTCCCTGTGAATATATCTGTCCTTATGTGGGATTAAGTGAGTTAGATTGTGTAAACCCAATGTTGTTGGATTTCTGTTGCATCCAGTCACCAGTGGCTGAGTTGCTTTTGTTCTCATGAGGCATGTAGTGACTCACTTGTCTTTTCAGATAGGCCAAATTAGGGGAATCAGCTTGGCTATGAGGTTTCTGTTAGTGTAGAAACAGTACTGTAGGATCCATGGTTCACTGGCTTATTCAACCTATGCCATTAAAAGATACTACCATCCCTTACCACCTGCCTGGGCTCCTGAGGATTACTGTGAACTCTGATGCCTTTACAGGAAGCAGGGAACCCTTTGGGGTATGTTGCTCAGTCAGCCTTTCTGCTGTTGTGACACTAGTTCCTCTAGTTCCTGTCACATTGTCCCACATCATACATTTATGAACAACTTTGGATTTATACATCTTAAAAGTTTGAAGGATCTACCTCTAAGAAAGAGATCTGTTCTCAACATATTGCTGATCTGGATTTGCTCACCTATGGGCTCATCAGACAACTGAAGGCTCCTGTGAAGCAAGGGGACCAGATGGACTCACAGTTACACTGGGGAGGTGTTACCACTCTGAGATATTGTGCTAGCCTCCCCTTCTCTGAGACTCAACATCTGAATTCACTCATCACTGCTCACATTTCAGGCATATATATATATATGTGTGTGTGTGTGTGTGTGTGTGTGTGTGTGTGTGTGTGTGTGTGTGCCAAGCGTTTTATAAGTACCTTGTTTATAAACTCTCTCATACCAATTATTCTAGGAGATAGACATACAATATTTCTGTTTTAAAAATTAGGATGCTAATGAGAGTAACCACCTAATACATCTTATTGTTTGCTGTGACATTTACCAGATATACATTCAATGGAATTTTGGTTTTAGAGTTCAATCTAGACCTTATTGGTACTAACTAGAGAAAATAGGTCCCAGAAACAGTAAATCGATGCTCCAGGGTCGATTTCTATTGACTCTATGAGTGTTGTGTGCCCTCTGTGCAATTTTATAGTAGGAAAAACTGCCAGGCATATTAGAGAGCGTGATAAAGACGCGGATTGCCTTTACCACCATCTACACTAAGAATTGAGTCAGGTACCACCCAGCTCTTTATGTGGCCTTCATGACTGATGATGGAAATTTTCTCCAGGTAAGGCTACACAGACTGGTGATCTGGGTCCAGGAAATGAGGCAGGAAGATAAGAAGCTCAGAGTCACTCTCTGAGAAACAGCAAGTTCAAGGCCAGATGACACAAGACCCTACCTTAACAACAAAACAACACAGACGCTTAAAAATCATTTGCCTGGTGTACATTGGATAGCTATCAAATTACATGAAGAGAATGTGTTCTGACCTCTAACCCAGTGTAAGGATGAGGTCAAAATATGACCCACTGCCCTCAAAGTGCTTCAAATAAGAGCTTTGATTCTTTTTTTTTATGAATATTGATTAATAGCTTACTGATATATCCAGACCTGCCATTGTCTACAATAATCTTCAATCCAATTAAAATAGTTACAAACTCTTGACTTCCATATTAGCAAAGTTCTAGGTCTTTCCCTCAGACACTGTTGTGGTCTGACCTCCCATCCCCACCCCCAGAATAACTATAGCCATCTTGCTCCATACCTTCCAGCTATTTCATGTTGTTGCTGTAACATGCCTGCCAGTCATTGACACAGAAAAACAACTTGACTCAGAACAAAGTCATGCCGATCACATATCCCATTCCATACTGTACTGTACAGCCTGAAGTTTGTTCATCTTAAGGAATTCCACAAAGCTTTACGTAGGACCCATCGAGTTGAAGGTCAATATGAACTGCTATGGCTTGGGTCAGAGCTGATCACCAGGCAGAACCTCCTGTGCCTGCACATGAGCTTGTTGTGGTTTTTTTGTGGCTGACACTGAAGAATGCTACTAATAAGCCAAAAAGTTCTCATTATACTGCTCACGCTCTGTTATCTCAATGTTCTGAAATACCCCTGTTCACCACCCATCCACCACCCCTCTTACCTCACTCACGACTACTCGGCATAAAGGTTAGCTGATAATACTTTATCTTGTTAGTCAAAATGTACTGCTGATCCCATCTTTGCCTTTTAAACTTTTGAATCTAGTTTTTCCTATAAAAAGTCTGTCGTGAGAGTAGACTAGTACCATAGTTAAGCACCCAAGTCCTTTTTGTGGTCCTGATATGACCATTATTAGGGTGTGCATTCAATAAGCCATCCCTGTCTGCCTGAGACCGATGTTTGTTTATGGAGTGACTCCTGGACCACAACAGACACCTTCATTAGAGTATCCTGCAGATGTCTGAGGTTATGAGGCCTATGCATTTCTAGAACTAACAGTCAGTAGAGGATCAGATATACCATCATATCAGGTGGTATGTGCCATCTCTGGCCTTTAGATAACTTGAGAGTTATACCTTCACATCCCTGTGGATTCTGCATGTCATTGCTAAGCTTCATGACAGTGCTCTGGGAGAGTGGAGGAGTCCCCAATAGTTCTTGCTTCCTGAGGTTCTCATTGTCTACTTTTAGTGAAAAAAATCCTTCTCTTGGTATTATATTTGGTCAGCACATCTCAGAGCTCAGTTACCCCATTTGATCAGTGCCTCTTAGATCTCAGTATCACTTTTGATTAAGTGAATCTTAGAGCTCAGTATCACTTTTGGCCAGGGCATCTCAGAGCTCTTAGAGTTCTCCGTGACCCAGCTTCAGATACATCTATCCTGCTCAGCCTTTTCTCTAACACCTGAGTTACCTACACCTAGAACTATCCAGCCCTTTCAAAGGTCCTACCCTTAGGAATATGTCAACATTCTAGACGCAGACTCTTTTAGAGCCGTTCTTTGTCTGATTTTCTTAGGACCTCTGCTAGAATCGTTTTAATTACCCAGGTTCTTGTGTAAGAAATAAAAAGATTAGATTTCAATCCCTTTGACCCAGGAGCATACCATAGGAATTCTTGAGTACAAATTTAGTTTGAAGGGGGATGGACATGTGATATGGATCCTACTTACATACCATATGAGACCCTAGTCCAAATCTCTCAGGAGGACTGATCCATCACTCCTTGGCAAAAATAACCCAGGGCCGGGCTCTCAGAAGTGCAGAACTGTACAGGAAGTCCCATGTGAAGATAGTACTAAGGAGTGTCTTTCTCATCTATCCCTACCTTCTAATATATTGAGGCAGGGTCTCCCACTTGATCTCAAAGCTTGACAATTCAGCCTGTCTAGCTTGTCAGCTGGCCCTTGGCATATTCTGTCTCCATCTCCAGCATGCTGGGATTATAGGTGCATTGGCATGGCCGCTCTGCCTTTATTTGATTTCTGGAGATCTAAACTCAGGCCTTCACCCTAGTGCAGCAAGCGCTTCACCAAATGATCCATCTCCCAATCCCCATGTGAAATTCGGATAATACAAAAGTCTGGGATTAAGCTTGTGTTGTATCTAAAATATGATATAGTAATAGACCACAACTGTGGGAAAAAAAAAAAAAAAAAAAAAAGTTTCCAAAACTGAAAAATGCATATAATCGAGCCTACCTTGCAGCTAGCTGTGACCTTCAAGACGACGATGGGGATAAAATGTAACTCAGATCCTGGAAAGCTCTTAGTGGCTTCCTGCCAGGCAGAGAATGGGCTTTAAACTGCTTTCTCAGCAGTGGAAAGTCTTCTTTGAGCTGGCCTGAGTGCTTAGTCAGCGTGATGTCTGGTCCATCCCTACCCTGCATCTTCCCTGCTCTACTGTGGAGCCCCTCAGTGAGTCTCCTACTCTCAATATCTCTGTACCCCATAGGCAAGCTTGTTGTTACCATTTGTCACTAGCTCTTGGTTGTCATTCGTATCTTTATCAGTGGGTGGAGAGGCTTCAAAACGGAGCTGCGGAGGCCACTGCTTCTGTGCCATTTGGGGTGTGTCTATTGGGCAAACATTTGTTGAGTACCTGCTGTTTGCTAACTGGTGTGGAGATGAGTAACCCACCATCTACGGCTCCAGGCAGCTCCTGTTCTGGTAAGGAGAGGCTGACTCATAACCAGAGAGTCAGAAAACCTCCTGGTAAGTGGGGTGTGTGGGAGGAGGCGCTGCACATGGCTGTGGACCCAGAGCAGCTTTGCTGGCTCTTGCAGTGTGGGACACTTCAGAAGGCCACAAGCCAGCAGGTTTTAAGGAAAAGACTAGGCACAGAAAGGAGGAAAAGGAAACAAATGGACGTCTCAGATACAATGTTTCTGTTGTCCTTCTGCTGCAGAGCAGGGTTTAGCTTAATTAGATCCCGTTAGTTTGTTTGCTTGCTTAATTTTGTTTGTGGTGCCGGGGACCAGACCTAAGGTCTTGGTAACAGCCCCTATACCCCAGTTTTCACTAGGAATTACAACGCACTTGTCTGTCTGTCTGTCTGTCTGTCTGTCTTGTTGTTGTTATTGGTTAGGTGTTTTTGTTGTTGTTATTCTTTTGTTTTGTTTGGTGTTGTCAGTCTTGCTGCAAGGAGCCAAGTGGAAACCACTGCACTGTTCTAGTGACCGTGGGGTGGCATAACAGTTTTATGATGATCTTGAGAATGAAGTTAGAAATCCTGCTTCTAACTGGAGGGAGTGGAAGAGTGTACCTAGTTGGATCATTTCAAGGATTGCCTACTTAAATTTAATATTTAAATTTTTTTTCTATTTTTGTCCAAAATGAAATAGAAATACTCAACATGTTTAAGTTTTAAAATGTATTTTAGATTACATTATTTGAGTTTTACTTAAATTATCATATAAACTAGTCTAAAAGTTTTGACTTTTGGCTATCTTCTTATGAAATGGAAGAGACCAAGTGGGGCATTTGTATTAGGAAAGATGAATAAACACTATTGTTTCTGAAGGGGATCTTTTTTACATAAATATTAAATGGCACTGCTAACAAAAATTTTATATGTACTTTATACTCTTTGTTGTAAAAGAAACCCCACCAATAAGGGGCAAGCCTGTAGCTTGTCAGAGTATCACACTGTAGGATAGATTTGAAGTGTGGGTTTGGTCTGGATAAGGGTAATAAAGGGAACACTTCTCATCCACTAAGAAGTGTGTGTCTTTCAGGTTATGAGAAGACAGATGATGTTTCAGAGAAGACCTCTCTGGCTGATCAGGAGGAAGTGAGAACCATATTCATCAACCAGCCTCAGCTGACAAAATTCTGCAACAACCATGTCAGGTAGGAAGGGCTGGGGAGGCCATGGTGGTGTGCGTGGGAAGACGACGCATGCCAGGCATGCTGGTGCACACCTTTGATCCCAGGACTCTGGAGGCAGAAGCAGCTGGATTGCTGTGAATTCAAGGGCAGCCTGGTCTACATAGTGAGTTCCAGGATAACCAGAGCTATATAGTGAAAACCTATTTCAGAGATGTAGGGAGGGAGGAAGGGAGGAAGAGAAGGGGCAGCTCTGCTTATAAGGAGCTCTCAGTTTAGTTAGGAGCATCTGCTGTTTCTCTGTTTTCTATCCGTGAAAGAAACACTGGCTATGGTGTGGCTCCTGGCAGAATGCTTTTGTCTAGCCTTTATAAAGCTCTGGGCTCAATTGCCAGCATCTCAAACAAAAAGCAAAGAAAAGGATACAAACAAAAAGTAAGACCCTGGACTTAGGTAGGAGCAGAAGGGACAAGCAGCTATACTCTAGTGATTTTGAGTAATCAAAGCTGCCCCTGGGCACTTGTCATTTTTCTAAACCTGTTCATGGAATGGTGTATTGCTTTTACATGCCAAGTTTTAACAGCTTAGAAACAATTTTTGCAACTCTATACCAAGAACTTTTTGAGGTTTGTTTTGTTTGTTTTAGCTTGAGTCGTAAAGTGTGGGTTTTGATAGCTGTGATACCATATGTATATACAATACAGCATGCTTCAAGAATGTCTTTCTTACTGCATCTCCTACAGCCTTGATTTCAACAATCAGGAAAAGATCCCACATAAGCACTAGGTTTTGAGTCGCCATTGGCCACACAAGTACCTCAGCTGCTATCCTGGTGTTTCCATAGGGTGGACTTTCCAGATTTGAGATGTACCCATTTAAAACAAATATTTGCAAAATTGTAGGTCTTCTAGTATTATCTCTGTTGAAGAGTATGGCACATGTCTTTAATCTCCTCTGTTTGGTAGCAAGAGGAAAGCCTAGATGTTTCCAATACCAGCGTATTTCATGTCTTACTGATTCTGGACAGTATAGAGTTCTCGCCTTGTTCCTAGCATGGCTGTACAGTGCAGCTTAGAACAACAGCAAAAGCTGTTTGCTGGCTTGTCTGGAAGCTGTTTGCACCATCTGGTCTTGTTTAAAGGCTGATGTTTTTCTGTTGATGTGGAAGTCCAATATCTTATCTAAAGGTGCCCTTCTTTTCGAGCTACTCCTAGTACTGTTTGGCATGATAACAGACCAGAACAGACAAAGAATGTTATGGAGAAAGCCAAGCCTATGAGATCCAGTCTTCGATGTTCATTTTGACAGTTCCTCTCTCCCTCTTTTTCATTTATGTTAACGGCTCCTCACTATGGTTTCCAAATTTAAAACTGTCCACAAATGTTGTCATCTGATTACTCCTGTGGTAGGAACAGGACTTTGAAAACATGGGTGCTGATTGTGGGAGGGACTAAGCTTTATGCTTCTTTTTATTTTTATATTTATTTATTTATTTATTTATTTATTTATTTATTTATTTATTTTTTGCTTTTTAGTACTGCAAAATACAACGTGATCACATTCCTTCCGAGATTCCTCTATTCTCAGTTCAGAAGAGCGGCTAATTCGTTCTTTCTCTTTATTGCCCTGCTCCAGGTAAAGTTCCATCTAGCCTCCAACCTCTGTGTGAAGCCAAGTGTGCAGGAAGTGGGAACTGCTTTGTTAAAACCTCCACCAGTCCCCTGAGGCTTATAGAAAGGCAGAGGTTAACTGGCCTTCCTGGGTTTCAGAGCTGCTGCTGCGTGCATACGGGGTCAGGTCTTCTGCACTCCTCCAAGTCTTTGGGTTCAGGCTTATCCAAACATTCGATACGGCCCATAAATTCTATGGCAAGAAGTGTTCATTTTAGGTGTGGAAGAGAGGAGAGACCTAAATTATCCAGCTACCTCTACTTCAGTGAACGTATCAATACTAAACAGCCCACTATAAAAATTATCACTTATAAAAATGACCACTGGAGTTAGTTGTTATAGATGATTAAAGGGAAAAAAATGCTTTAAAAAGTAGCAAATGTTTACTGTTAGCAAAAGGAGTTGAAAAATCCAGCAAAGCATAAAGAGAAGTTTAATTATGCCAGCACCAGAGGTAACTACTCTTAACATTGGGCTGTGTCCATCTCATCTTCTTTCTGGCTCCAAGCACTATTGTCTGATCTAGATAGCATAAAGAGATAATGAAATAAACATTATTTCATGATTGATTTACTCATATTAGACTGTTTGGACATTTCTACAGATCAGATATTTCTTGCATTTCTAAGACACTTTGATGGTGATATCTTTTATTATACGCTACTTTATCTTTTTATAATCCTACCCTGTATTAGCTCTATGTGCTGCGTATTTACCATGAAGCAACTTAGCGTTATGATTCTCATTGGAGTTATCTTGCCTTTTTTTTTTTTTATTCAGCAAATTCCTGATGTGTCGCCGACTGGTCGTTACACCACACTCGTTCCTCTCTTATTTATCTTAGCTGTGGCAGCTATCAAAGAGATAATAGAAGATATTGTAAGTATTTAACTTTTCATAAATAAATTGTCTCAATTACATATTACAAATATTATTTTCTTAAGGTATTTAATTTATAGTATAGACTCTTTTAAATACCCATTCAACTTAAAAATAAATAGAATTGCATTTCTTCTCCTGGTCAATTTCTAACAGGAATTCTTAGTACAATGCCCTCTTAGGTTTATCATTTATTAACAAAAGAAATTAACTTAAGTATAGAAACTGGTATGAAGAGAAAGTTACGTTTGATCATTGTTTCTAATTAGTTGAAATAATAATCTCCAAATTAAATATAAACGAGGTTTTATTTGTACTTTATTTTTAAAGTTAAATATTGTGGTTTTCACCTTATTAGATGCCTTGATTTCTTAGCATTCTATTTTAGTATTCTGCGTTTCCTTTCCACTTGTCTTGTCTTATTAAAAGAAACAGTTTGCTATTTTTAGCACTCCAAGGTAAAAAGCAGTCAGTGTCCCCTTTTGTAAAATGAACTCCCCCAAATAACCTTAGACTTTTTCTATATTATATCTATATTATATTTCTTTGCTTCTTTCCTATTGGGCCTTAAAAAGAGTCAGAGTTGGGGAGACTGAGGAAGTCTTTATCAATGTGCAGTCCCAAATTTCACAAGTAATAATATTACTTCTGCAGTGTCACTTTATTGATATTATTTAAAAGAGAAAAAAAAAACATTGAATGGGAGTGCTTGCTAGAACTGGAGTCATTGGATGCCGTATCTGTGGTCTCCAGGCTCTGAGAATCAGTAGTTGTTGAGGCTACCTAATTCTGTCCATGTGTCTAAGACACTGTAGTCTTCCTTGATTGGTGGCATCCTGCTTGGACCCACAAGCTGGAGATTGGAGGACTTCCCTTTCTCTCACTTCCATTCTTTAAGCTATGGCTGGATTTGGCAGCCCTTGGGGACTGCCACTAGTGGATATGCCTCACTATCATTGTTGTCTTTTTTCTTTGCCTTATGTACTCTTCTCTTTCTTTAACTTGATTTTTCTGGAGAACATGTAATTCATTAGGCATTGCGCTATTAGATTTGGGCTTGCGTCTTTATTTTATTTATTTATTTATTTATTTTACTTAATCTACTCAATAACATCAAGAGTTCTCCATTTAAAGCACAGAAGCTGGATCTGGAGAGATGGTGGCTCAGTGCTTTGACGATGTGTACTGCTCCAGCAGAGGTCCTGAGTTTGGTTCCAAGCACCAGTGTCAGGAAGCTCACATTCCCCTGTAACCCATTCCAGGGTATCAGATATCCTATTTTGGCCTTTGTGGGCACCCATACTCACTCACACGTCCTCACAGATACACAGTCATACACATAATTTAAAATATAAATAAGTCTTTTGAAGACACAATAGATGCTCTACTAAAAAGAATGTTTTGGAATACAAGATTTTCACAAGAAAAGTGCAAGGCAGCTGGGGCTTTAAGAGGTCATAGACATTGTCCCAGAAAGTGGTGGGATCAAAAGTCCATCCCAGGTTGTGGACTTAATCCAGAGAGTCACCAGCAATAATATAAGTGACATTTACTGTGCTGCTGAGTTCCATGTATTTGTTCCCTGTATGTTATATTTATTAGAATATATAGTAGACCTCTTAGGTATTACTGATCTCTTTCCAAGTTTCCAAATGAGAACAAGTAGTCAGAAGGCCAAAGGTGCTTGCTGGAGGTCAGCCACTGAGAGCCAGAGTGTTGGAGTTCAGTCATGGCAGTTTGGATGGAGCCTTGCATGTTAGCAGTCTTCTACGCTGCCTCCTCAATCTTCTCTCTGGTTTTATAGCAAAGCTATAATTTCTCTAGCTGTGTTATCTACACACTGTCTTTGAAAATACACAGTAAATAGAATGTATTCAAGAAGTATTTTAATAGCACATAATACAATGATTGGATATCATTAGAAAGTAATCAGACAGCTCTTAGAAAATATTGCCTTCATGTTGTGAGGCAGTAATGATTTCACTTCCTAGAGGTTTTAGTGAAACTACTGTTACTGATAGACACTGGCTATAGGGATATATAGTCAACTATACAGTTTGAGACAGTATTCCAGAGGAGAGAATAAAAGAAGTAATAGTTTAAGTAACTGGATAAAGAACTGATTATATGATGATGACTTAAAATGAGTCATACATATATTCACACATTCACTCAACAGAAACGCACAGACACTATATAGGTGCCTGTCATCATTTAGGATATAGATTAGGACACAAGGACACTGCATAGGTGCCTGTCATTGTTTTGGATACAAATTAGGATGTGTTTAAACTTTGTCGTGCTCTTAATCATATTCAGTCTGTCAGTGGCCCAATATGTGTCTATTATCTGCTTACTGAAAGATACCTGGAAACAGGCAGAGAGTACCCTTGTTCCATGTAGTCACTTGGGGATGCAAACCGAATTAAATCTCTGCTGGATAGAATGGCATGGTTCATTGTAACAGAGAAGGGCAGAGGGAATAGAGATGGCACTTCTCATGTGCTTGAGCCATTGATGGTAACAACATCTGTTTGCAGGTGTTACAACTAATGACATGTCTTTACGCTGTATTTGCATCTATAGAAGTATGGAACTAGATGTTTGTGAAGACTAACTATGTCTTCCACCTGTACCTCAGAAAAAAACACACAGCTTATAGTCTAGGCAAACTTATATTCTATATTAGCATTGTTTATACATTTTTAGAATAAAATCAAATATTTATATGTGAGATTAGTAAAGACTCATCCACTCCAGATCCTTTGCATAGATTAACATAATGTGTTGTTTTATTTCTTGTGTCAATAAAAAATATATATACAATATAAATAAATATATACAAATATATATATAAACAAATATCAACAAAACCAAACGTATACATACCTGAAATATACTTGATGGAAGTCTCTTTTAAAAACCTTTATCATAATGAATGCCAATTCTTGTGTCAAGAATCAGAATTAGAGTTGTCTATTAGTTTGGAATTTAGAACCATAAAAATAATTTCTCCTTTTTTTTTTTTTTTTTTGCCAGAAAATTGTTAAGCATTAGTAGATTTCATTCGTTGCAAAATGATTAGTTATGCAAAGTCTGTGTGGTGCAGGTACCAAATAGCAGACATAGGCTACTGAGTAGAAGTCTGACTGGAGATGACCATCTAGTAGAAGAACTAGACAATAAAGCAGTCAGCAGGCTTACTTTAGGATTAAGTGACAACTGTGATATCCTTAGGGCCTCATGGACAGCAAACAGTGAGTGAGTGAGTGTCGCCTGTCCTGGTGACATTCAAAGGTCCTTTTCACTAAAGGACAAAACATGAATGTTAGAAAAAGAGCGGATTTTTAGCTAACAAAATATATGATTCTGATAGATGGCATAAAAATGAATATATATTAGACCAACTGGTGATGTCAAGATGGTAAAAGTCTAGAAAAGAATTGGGTGAATGTTTCAAAATCAAGTTGTCAAGATTTATCACTACCCAGCACGCTGCATCCCCTACTTGTTTGGCTGATTTTCTGTCTCTAACCACTTGTCTACTCCATGAGCTCAAGGGATTTGGGCTTTTGTATTGCTGTACCCTCAGGAGTATTAATGGAGCCTGGGGGCCCAGTGAGTGTTTAGTAAATAATTAGCAAAGAGAGAGAGGGAGAGGGAGAGAGAAAGAGAGAGAGCGTGAGTGAGCTAGAGGGGGGGAAGGGTAAAAAAGTACAGGTAGCTTTGAAGTTTCTGATTTGTGAAGATGAGTCCATAAGGATTCATGGTTCCATGCCTGGGGTAAGGTAGCAAACTGCAGCATGTTTCCACTTCAAGGCTCCTTTGAAACAGAGAAGGGGACAGAAACAGAGAGATCGGGGAGTGGGAGGGTAGGTGGAGGAATTACAGAAGCCCCGGTGATAGGCTTGGTGTCAAAAAAGTTGGGCAAGCTTAGAGAAGAAAGAGCAGAGACTAAGCATTGACTAATCTCATCTCAGAAGAGCAGACCAAAGGCATGCAGAAACAATGCCTGGGAAGGAAAGGGTCTCCTGAATGAGGCGTCTGAGCCCATCACTGACCTCTCAAGGACACAGCTTTCTGTCCTTTTAAGTGGAATTTAACATAGTACTTTTGGCCTTGTCAGGGGAAGTAGCTTTAAAATATTTTCAGGATTGGATACCCTTGTGCCCTCAAATTCATAACACTGTTCATATGATATTTTATTGATGAACTTTCTATCCAAAGTAGAAAACAGTGGTCATCTCACCAGCTCCCAGGAACACTGGGTGAATTTTGATTATATGACAGTAGAATTTGAAATCAGAGAGTAACTATATCTTTGTAAATTTTTAGTTTTAGAGGGAATAATGGTATATTTATCATACAAAATGTAAATTATTTGTATTTGAAAAGTTAGAAGCTGGATCTTCTGTATTTCTAACACATTTGGGTTTTTTTTTTTGACACACTGACCTAATTTATTAGGTGGCAGAAGGTTGAAGACACGGAGACTCTGGTATAGGAATTTTTTGTAGTTGGAAACTATGTCTAAGGCCACTTTCAGTTTCGTTTCTTGTTTGATTGAATTGTTTCATTAATTAACTTTTCTCTTTATCAGTTAGAAGCTCACATAGGTGTGCATGTGGGGAGCTGTGTATCTATGCCTCCTTTTGCTGTCTAAATTTAACTTGCACTTAAAAATAATTGTTGGACCAAAACTTACTTTGGATTACTTTCAAAGTTTCTTATAATCTTTATTAAGAAAGAAACAGCAACAAAAAAAGAAATATTTGGACCTTTACAATTATATTTTTTGTTGTTAATATAAATATAGAAAGATTTAATTTTTTTTAATTTCAAATTACCTTCTAGTAAATTAGAAGCAATACTATTCCCATGATATTTCTTCACTATTACACATTTATTAGTGAGTAGTGTGCACTGAGAAAGACTTGCCATGGAGATGTAGAAGAGTCACGCTCCTCACAAGGAGATGTCAGTGCTGTTTGTCTGTTGAGTAGCTCAGTGGCTGACACTTTGATGAACAGATAGTTCATTAGTTAGTGTAGATAACTCTAACTCCATTCATCCTAGCTACTGCTGTGGCTTAGAGGTGTGCTGACTCCATACATTTCTCTTGGGAAATTTTTTTCACTACAGTTCTTGAATACCTTATTTTTCCTCAAGTGGAAAACTCAGGCACTTGTGTATATTTGTTCTCAGTTCTCACAGCGAAGTGCAGGCTTGGCCTTTCTAGGACAGGATCTTTGCAAACAAAGGGTTAGTTACACTCAACACTTTCCTGTCACGTTACACGTGTCCGCTGTGCTTTTCTGCATCTTGTAAGATTAGACAGAAGCCTCAGGATGAATGACAGAGGAGAGTGTGACCCCTAGGGTGGCCCCTGACCATGAGCGTCTTGCCTTTCTTCTGGTCTTCTGGTTATTTGTTGTTGCTGCTGCTGCTGCTGGTGGTGGTAGTAGTGGTGGTGGTGGTGGTGGTGGTGGTGGTGGTGGTGGTGGTGGTGGTGTGTGTGTGTGTGTGTGTGTGTGTGTGTGTGTGTTTGTTTTGTTTTAACTCATCTAACATCTTTGTTTATGTAACTCTTCAAACTCACCTGTCTCAACTTAGACAAATCACCTGCTCACTCTTTACCTGTGGGTGTTCTGGGAATGAAGAGGATTGGAGTCTATTCCTCGGTGGCTCCTAGTTGAACTAGGTGGCGCTCTGAACACCGCAGAGAAGAGACTGTACTAAAAGTGGTAGATGAACTTGTTTCTAGTTGTCCACAGACATCAGCGCACCTTCAAGTTATGAGGGACGTACTCAGCTTAGTCAGATAATGAGTTTCACAAAAAGCTGAAAGTACTTTAATCCCATTATTAAGTGGTAGTTATTATACATAATTCTCTTGGGCAATCTAAGTGAGTTATTTAAGCAGTAGACTAAATCTGACTTTTGCTTCCCTTTTCTAGTACAATTTGAGCAGTATTTTACCTATTTGCTACTTAAGAACTTTCCAAGGGCCCCATGCCCGTGCCAACACAGAGGAGTACTGTAGGAGGAAGCTGGGGATGGTCTAACAACACCCCCATCTATGAGTTTAGAAAGACAAAAACACGGAGGCCTAAGTTAAAAGATCTTTGTTTATTCTGAGTACCATTTTACTTGATGGATCTCTGTTCACATTTTCACTGAGCTTTTTGTTTTGTTCTGAACTTTAGAAACGACACAAAGCTGACAATGCTGTGAACAAGAAGCAGACACAAGGTAGGAACTTTATGTCTTTTTTCTTTGTTTACCAAGTTTGCTCGCCGTCATATCCCCAGAGTCTTTACTTACGTATGATTCAGTTGAGAATGCGCTATTGTATTGAAATACTTTCTGTCCCAGCTCAGCTTCCTTAGCAGTTAAATTCCTAAGGGGGGTGGGGGGGAATGGGGATGCCATCTGAAGTGTAAATAAAATATCTAATAAAAAAAAAGAAAGAAAGAAAAAGCCACATTTTCATATATTTAGGTATTTCCTAGCCACATGCTTCTGAATATATTGTTAATGAGGTCAACAGTTTACCCCTGTGTTAAAAACTATAAAAATGGCTTTATTTTATTCGTGAAGAATGTTGGTTTATAGAAATGATTGAAACTTATCTGAAGCTTTGTAACTTGTTTGAAAACTGCTCTGAGTTATTCCGTGGAGACAGATGGAATTATCCACTGAAATGAAGCACATGGTTAAAACCAGGACAGCTTCTGAATGGGCATGGTGTTTTCAGCCTTTTTTGGTGTAGACCAACCAAAATGACCTTCAGTGCAGGCAAAGAAGACCATGGCTGTTTTAAAAAAGTATCTAGAACTTGAAAGCAGACATCTTATGTCATCTCTGAGCTTGCTCCCACTGAGAGACTCCTTTCTCTCTGCAGTTCTCCAGTGAGGAGGGAACCAGGTACCTTTTAGCATCACCTAGTCAGTAAGCACAGTATCTACTGTTGCTCCTGTGGGGGAAGCTCTATGTCAGGGGTTCTCAACTTGTGGGTCGAGACCCCTGTAGTGAGTCATACATCAGATAGCCTGCAAATCAGATATCATGACAATTCGTATCAGTAGCAGAATTACAGTTATAAAGTAGCCATAAAACAGTTTTATGTTTGGGGGTCACCACATGAGGAACTGTATTTAAGGGTTGCAGCCTTAGGAAGGTTGAGAAGTACTACTCTATTGGAATTTACTCTCTCTTTCTCAACTCTTCCTACCAAAGACCTTGTCTGCTAGGTTTCTTTATACATTTAAGGAGGGTGTGTTTATCAGCCTAAATATATAGTGTCTCTACTGAAAGATTAATTATTTGAGGATAGAAGGGAAGATAAAATTAGAATTTTAACTTTGAAGAGCATGCAGCCTCTTTGTTAAGATACATACACATGAGGAAAAATGCATAAGTACATAAGTACAGTATTAAGTACAATATTAGAGACTTGGGAAGATGATGAAGATTGGGTTGTGCAATCTCAATGACTCATTGGATTTTTGTGGCAAATAGTGTTTACCATTTCCAATGCTGTAAAGCCCCCAAAGGGAGAAAAATCTTGCTTTATCACGACCTAGGCCTTAAATTTGGGGAGGACTGTGGATGAATAG